>NC_088417.1:95004355-95276855 GCF_034236695.1 Oncorhynchus nerka | reverse complement strand
TTCAACACAGCTGTCCAACTAACCCTGATTCCGATGACCATCCTACCCATGCTAGATTAGGGAGACATAATTTATAGATCGGCAGGTAAGGGTGCTCTCGAGCGGCTAGATGTTCTTTACCATTCGGCCATCAGATTTGCCACCAATGCTCCTTATAGGACACATCACTGCACTCTATACTCCTCTGTAAACTGGTCATCTCTGTATACCCGTCGCAAGACCCACTTGGTTGATGCTTATTTATAAAAGCCTCTTAGGCCTCACTCCCCCCATCTGAGATATCTACTGCAACCCTCATCCTCCACATACAACACCTGTTCACTCCCCCCTATCTTAGATATCTACTGTAGCCCTCATCCCCCACATACAACACACGTTCTGCCAGTCACATTCTGTTAAAGATCCCCAAAGCACACACATCCCTGAGTCGCTCGTCTTTTCAGTTCGCTGCAGCTAGTGACTGTAACGAGCTGCAAAAAATACTCAAACTGGACAGTTTTATCTCCATCTCTTCATTCGAAGACTCAATCATGGACACTCTTACTGACAGTGGTGGCTGCTTCACGTGATGTATTGTTGTCTTCTTCTTGCCCTTTGCGCTGTTGTCTGTGCCCAATAATGTTTTTACCATGTTTTGTGCTGCTACCGTGTTTTGTTGCTACCATGCTGTGTTGTCATATGTTGCTGCCTTTGCTATGTTGTTGTCTTGGGTCTCTCTTTATGTAGTGTTGTGTTGTCTCTCTTGTTGTGATGTGTGTTTTGTCCTATATTTATAAAACATTTATTTATTTTTTAAATCCTAGGCCCCCGTCCCTGCAGGAGGCCTTTCACCTTTTGGTAGGCCGTCATTGTAAACAAAAATTTGTTCTCAACTGACTTGCCTAGTTAAATAAAGGTTCAATAAAAATAAATAAATAAAATAAAACATGCACACACAGAAATGTAACCACTCTTAAAGGGTGGGGCTGGGAGAAATGTAACCACTCTTAAAGCGTGGGGCTGGGAGAAATGTAACCACTCTTAAAGGGTGGGGCTGGGAGAAATGTAACCACTCTTAAAGCTTGGGGCTGGGAGAAATGTAACCACTCTTAAGGGGTGGGTCTGGAGAAATGTAACCACTCTTAAGGGGTGGGTCTGGAGAAATGTAACCACTCTTAAGGGGTGGGTCTGGAGAAATGTAACCACTCTTAAGGGGTGGGTGGAGAAATGTAACCACTCTTAAGAGGTGGGTCTGGAGAAATGTAACCACTCTTAAGGGGTGGGTCTGGAGAAATGTAACCACTCTTAAGGGGTGGGTCTGGAGAAATGTAACCACTCTTAAGGGGTGGGTCTGGAGAAATGTAACCACTCTTAAGGGGTGGGTCTAGAGAAATGTAACCACTCTTAAGAGGTGGGTCTGGAGAAATGTAACCACTCTTAAGGGGTGGGTCTGGAGAAATGTAACCACTCTTAAGGGGTGGGTCTGGGAGAAATGTAACCACTCTTAAGGGGTGGGTCTAGAGAAATGTAACCACTCTTAAGAGGTGGGTATGGAGAAATGTAACCACTCTTAAGGGGTGGGTCTGGAGAAATGTAACCACTCTTAAGGGGTGGGTCTGGAGAAATGTAACCACTCTTAAGGGGTGGGTCTGGGAGAAATGTAACCACTCTTAAGGGGTGGGTCTAGAGAAATGTAACCACTCTTAAGAGGTGGGTATGGAGAAATGTAACCACTCTTAAGGGGTGGGTCTGGAGAAATGTAACCACTCTTAAGGGGTGGGTCTGGAGAAATGTAACCACTCTTAAGAGGCGGGTCTAGAGAAATGTAACCACTCTTAAGGGGTGGGTCTGGAGAAATGTAACCACTCTTAAGAGGCGGGTCTAGAGAAATGTAACCACTCTTAAGGGGTGGGTCTGGAGAAATGTACCCACTCTTAAGGGGTGGGTCTGGAGAAATGTAACCACTCTTAAGAGGCGGGTCTAGAGAAATGTAACCACTCTTAAGAGGTGGGTCTGGAGAAATGTAACCACTCTTAAGAGGCGGGTCTAGAGAAATGTAACCACTCTTAAGAGGCGGGTCTGGAGAAATGTAACCACTCTTAATTAAGAGGCGGGTCTAGAGAAATGTAACCACTCTTAAGAGGCGGGTCTAGAGAAATGTAACCACTCTTAAGAGGCGGGTCTGGAGAAATGTAACCACTCTTAAGAGGCGGGTCTGGAGAAATGTAACCACTCTTAAGAGGCGGGTCTGGAGAAATGTAACCACTCTTAAGAGGCGGGTCTAGAGAAATGTAACCACTCTTAAGAGGCGGGTCTAGAGAAATGTAACCACTCTTAAGAGGCGGGTCTGGAGAAATGTAACCACTCAAATGTGTAGGTAGATGTAATACATGTAAGTTAAATTCTTCAAATCTATGATTCATCGTTAATAATAACAATTAGAATGACCAACAGCTGAAAAAGAAATATTGCAGATTGTATCTTTGACTGTGATTGAGATGTATTTAGGTGTTTTATGTGTTCATCTCTTCGTGACTCCCTCTGTGGATAGCTACGTCTTATTTGTCATGATTAATAACTGGTGACTAAGCAACTCCATTAGACCAGCTTTGCTACAGTACATCTCTTTTAACAGTTTGAAAATGACTCACTCAGTGCAAAGAAACATATTTGTTTAAGTAGATACACGATGCATACATTATCTGTGTAAATGAGCGGCAACATATGAATGATAAATTATATATATTTTTTTTTTACAACAAATCTTTATTGCAGAGTAATGTCATAATCTTTATTGCAGAGTAATGTCATAATCTTTATTGCGTGGATTGTGATAACGGGGGTTTAAGAGGGCTTTAGTAACATATTGGTCTGTAATGAGTGTCTGAAATTATATCAAATTATATCAAACAAAAACAGGATATTGGCGTAAGCTTGTCACGTCGTGTGTGTAGTTGGCAGGGAAGTCAAGCGCAGGAGAATCAAACTTGGTATAAATGGAGTATTTTAATAACTTAAAACACAAACTTCAAAACCAAAGTCCATAATAAAATAAATGTGGGTACAAGAACCGGTCACACACCAATCCATAAAACATGACAAGGACATGAGGGGGAGCAAAGGGTTAAATACACAACATATAATGGGTGGGATTGGAACCAGGTGTGTAAGAAGACCAGACAAAACCAATAGAAAATGAAACATAGATCAATGATGGCTAGAAGACCGGTGACGTCGATCGCCGAGCACCGCCCCGAACAAGGAGAGGCATCGACTTCGGTAGAAGTCGTGACAAAGCTAAATGGGTTATGGTACAATGCAGATGACTGTCAAATGTCTGAATTGTGTCGTTCAATTACACAAACAACTATAATAAATCCTACAGTCACACTGTATATACACCAAGAGAAAACATGGATCATATTCAATAGGCGCAAAAGGTTAAAAAAATCAGTCCAAAATAGAGTAAAACAGGAAAGTAATATACAGTATATACTTGTCCAATAAGAAACTCTCATTGAAACGTTTTGCTACAATGTTCCCTAATGAACACACACAACCATGTCTGTTCATAGGTAGAGACAAGAGAAAGGCATATTCATGTTCAAATAAAGACATACTGCCACACACAATGTACCAACAAAAGATATTGTCTGTTCATGACTAGAGGCTTCTAGCTGTAGCCACTGCAGTAACCTGTAGGTATGATGGGGGGGGTGATGCTGTGTGGCTGTGTAGCCACTGCAGTAACCTGTAGGTATGATGGGGAGGGGGGGGGTGGATGATGCTGTGTGTGGCTGTGTAGCCACTGCAGTAACCTGTAGGTGTGACGGGGGAGGGGGGGGTTGATGCTGTGTGTGGCTGTGTGCTGTTGGGTGTCCCAGGACAATTAAAGAGAGCAATGACCCTGAAGCAGTGCCTTGTGGACTAATTACCTGTTACACACACACACACACATAAACACGCACGCACACACACACACACACACACACAAACACACACACACTTCCTGTCACAGCTGTCTCCCTAGATGGGAATAGCCGAGCAAGAGCTCCTCTAGAGTCCCTTGATATGTGAGCTGAGCTGTTAGACACAGACTTAGCGGCTTCAAAGGCGGGCCAGGTTGTGTCTCCCCATCCTTTCCTTCACTCTCTCCCTCTCTCCCCCTCCCTCACTCAATTCAATTTCAATTTCAATTTAAGGGCTTTATTGGCATGGTAAACATTGCCAAAGCAAGTGAACTAAATAATAAACAAAAGTTAAATAAACAATACAAATGAACAGTAAACAAACACTCACAAAAGTTCCAAAAGAATAATGACATTTCAAATGTCATATTATGTGCAAATAGTTAAAGTCCAAAAGGGAAAACAAAATAAACATAAATATGAGTTGTATTTACAATGGTGATTGTTCTTCACTGGTTGCTCTTTTCTTGTGGCAACAGGTCACAAATCTTGCTGCTGTGATGTCACGCGGTGGTATTTCACCCAATGGATATGGGAGTTTATCAAAACTATTTTTGTTTTCTAATTCTTTGTGCATCTGTGTAATCTGAGGGAAATGTGTGTCTATAATATGGTCATACATTTGACACTCCCGCTTCTCTGTCTCTCCCCTCCATTCTACTTCTCTCCTACTTCTCTCTCCCTCTGCCTCCTCCTCTCTCTACCTCCTCTTTATCACTCTCCTTCACTTCTCTCTCCTCCCCCTTTTTCACCCCCTCCACCCTCTCCCCCCTCTCTCCCTTTTCTCTCTTTCTCTACCCCTCCCTCTTCTCTACCCCCTCCCTCCTTCACCCCCCCTCTCTCTCCCCCTCCCTCTCTCTCCCCCTCCCTCTCTCTCCCCCTCTCTCCCTTTTCTCTCTTTCTCTACCCCTCCCTCCTTCACCCCCTCCACCCCCTCTCTCCCCCTCCCTCTTCTCTACCCCCTCCCTCTTCTCTACCACCTCCCTCCTTCACCCCCCTCTCTCTCCCCCTCCCTCTCTCTCCCCTTATCTCTCTCTCTTCCCCCTCCCTCCTTCACCCCCTCTCTCTCCCCCTCCCTCTCTCTCCCCCCCTTATCTCTCTCTCTTTCCCCTCCCTCCTTCACCCCCCCTCTCTCTCCCCCTCCCTCTCTCTCCCCCCCTTATCTCTCTCTTTCCCCCTCCCTCCTTCATCCCCCTCTCTCTCTCCCCCTCCCTCTCTCTCCCCTTATCTCTCTCTCTTTCCCCCCCTCCCTGCTTGTCTCTCCCTCTAAGGTTTGAGCCGGGATGTGGACATAAGACGGATGTTTATGAAGCAGGGCCTTGTAAACGAAAAGGGAGTAATGTAGAGATCTATGAAGTCCAGACCACATTTTGATACAGGATGCCGTGACGAGTATCAAAGCTGTCCTTTGTAACAAAGCGAAGGGCACTATGGTAGATGGAATCCAAAGGTTTAAGAGCAGTTGTACTTTGATAATAATATCACCATAATCAAGAACAGATAAACAAATATTGACTGAATAATCTGTTTTCTACTGCTTAGAGAAAGGCACAATCTGTTTCTGTAGAAAAAAAAAAACTTTACATCTTAGCTTCTTATTAATCAACCAGCTCATCTATATGTTTTTTAAACATCAAATCCATATCAATTCAAATGTGGGGAACATGTTCCATTGGAGAACCACCTAATGAGTGAACATATAGTTCATCTGAAACATTCTTAGGAGAGTTCAAAAACAACATTCGTTTTGCTCTAGTTCTAAATCTAAAAGTTCTAAATCAGCAGGGGATTCTTGCACAGCTATCAAATCTGACTGTAGTTTTGACACAGCTATCAAATCTGACTGTAGTTTTGACACAGCTATCAAATCTGACTGTAGTTTTGACACAGCTATAAAATCTGACTGTAGTTTTGACACAGCTATAAAATCTGACTAGTTTTGACACAGCTATAAAATCTGACTGTAGTTTTGACACAGCTATCAAATCTGACTGTAGTTTTGACACAGCTATAAAATCTGACTGTAGTTTTGACACAGCTATAAAATCTGACTGTAGTTTTGACACAGCTATAAAATCTGACTGTAGTTTTGACACAGCTATAAAATCTGACTGTAGTTTTGACACAGCTATTAAATCTAACTGTAGTTTTGACACAGCTATAAAATCTGACTGTAGTTTTGACACAGCTATAAAATCTGACTGTAGTTTTGACACAGCTATAAAATCTGACTGTAGTTTTGACACAGCTATAAAATCTGACTGTAGTTTTGACACAGCTATTAAATCTGACTGTAGTTTTGACACAGCTATAAAATCTGACTGTAGTTTTGACACAGCTATAAAATCTGACTGTATTTTTGACACAGTCAGATCAACAGTCTGGGCAACAGCATACATAATAGTATAATCCGCAAATAGATGAAGTTTAACATTTTTAACAGATTGACCATTGGTTTTTATATAAATAGTGAAGAGAACAGGCCCCAAAGTCAACCCCTGTGGTACACTTTTATGTTCTAAAATAAATTCAGTCTGACAGTAATAGTAGAGAGAATGATTTATTTAAGCTTTTATTTGTTTCATCACATTCCCAGTGGGTCAGAAGTTTACATACACTCCATTAATATTTGGTAGCATTGCCTTTACATGGTTTAACTTAGGTCAAACGTTTTGGGTAGCCTTCCACAAGCTTCCCACAATAAGTTGGGTGAATTTTGGCCCATTCCTCCTGACAGAGCTGGTGTAACTGAGTCAGGTTTGTAGACCTCCTTGCTTTTTCAGTTCTGCCCACAAATGCTCTATATGATTGAGGTCAGGGCTTTGTGATGGCCACTCCAATACCTTGACTTTGTTGTCCTTAAGCTATTTTACCACAACTTTGGAAGTATGCTTGGGGTCAATGTCCATTTGGAAGACCTATTTGCAGCCAAGCTTTAACTTCCTGACAGATGTCTTGAGATGTTGCTTCAAAACACATAATCCACATAATTTCCCCATCCTCATGATGCCATCTATTTTGTGAAGTGCACCAGTCCCTCCTGCAGCAAAGCACCCCCACAACATGATGCTGCCACCCTGTGCTTCACGGTTGGGATTGTATTCTTCGGCTTGCAAGCCTCCCCCTTTTTCCTCCAAACATAACGATGGTCATTATGGACAAACAGTTACATTTTTGTTTCATCAGACCAGAGGACATTTCTCCAAAAAGTATGATCTTTGTCCCCATGTGCAGTTGCAAACCGTAGTCTGGCTTTTTTTATGGCAGTTTTGGAGCAGTGGCTTCTTCCTTGCTGAGTGGCCTTTCAGGTTGTCGATATAGGACTCGTTTTACTGTGGATATAGATACTTTTGTACCTGTTTCCTCCAGCTTCTTCACAAGGTCCTTTGCTGTTGTTCTGGGATTGATTTGCACTTTTCACACCAAAGTACGTTCATCTCTAGCAGACAGAACGCGTCTCCTTCCTGAGCAGGATGACGGCTGCGTGGTCCTATGGTGTTTATACTTGCGTACTATTGTTTGTACAGATGAACGTGGTACCTTCAGGTGTTTGGAAATTGCTCTCAAGGATAAACCAGACTTGTGGAGGTCTACAATATTTTTTCTGAGGTCTTGGTGGATTTCTTTTGATTTTCCCAATATGTCAAGCAAAGAGGCACTGGGTTTGAAGGTAGGCCTTGAAATACATCTACAGGTACACCTCCAATTGACTCAAAATATGTCAATTAGCCTATCAGAAGCTTCTAAAGCCATGACATAATTTTCAGGAATTTTTCGAACTGTTTAAAGGCACAGTCAACTTAGTGTATGTAAACTTCTGACCCACTGGAATTGTGATACAGTGAATTATAAGGGAAATAATCTGTCTGTAAACAATTGTTGGAAACATGACTTGTGTCATGCACAAAGTAGATGTCCTGTCCAACTTGCCAAAACTATAGTTTGTTAACAAGAAATTTGTGGAGTGGTTGAAAAACAAGTTTTAATGACTCCATAAGTGTATGTAAACTTCCGACTTCAACTGTATTTTAACTAGTCTGTTAAGAACAAATTCTTATTTCAATGACGGCCTACCGGGGAACAGTGAGTTAACTGCCTTGTTCAGGCGCAGAATGACAGATTTTTACCTTGTCAGACCGAGGATTCGATCTAGCAACCTTTCAGTTACTTGCCCAACGCTCTAAACACTGGGCTACCTGGCCCAACGCTCTAACCACTGGGCTACCTGGCCCAACGCTCTAACCACTGGGCTACCTGGCCCAACGCTCTAAACACTGGGCTACCTGGCTCAACGCTCTAACCACTGGGCTACCTGGCCCAACGCTCTAACCACTGGGCTACCTGGCCCAACGCTCTAACCACTGGGATACCTGGCCCAACGCTCTAACCACTGGGCTACCTGGCCCAACGCTCTAACCACTGGGCTACCTGGCCCAACGCTCTAACCACTGGGCTACCTGGCCCAACGCTCTAAACACTGGGCTACCTGGCCCAACGCTCTAACCACTAGTCTACCTGGCCCAACGCTCTAACCACTAGTCTACCTGGCCCAACGCTCTAACCACTGGGCTACCTGGCCCAACGCTCTAACCACTAGGCTACCTGGCCCAACGCTCTAACCACTAGGCTACCTGGCCCAACGCTCTAACCACTAGGCTACCTGGCCCAACGCTCTAACCACTAGGCTACCTGGCCCAACGCTCTAACTACTAGGCTACCTGGCCCAACGCTCTAACCACTAGGCTACCTGGCCCAAAGCTCTAACCACTAGTCTACCTGGCCCAACGCTCTAACCACTAGTCTACCTGGCCCGACGCTCTAACCACTAGGCTACCTGGCCCAACGCTCTAACCACTAGGCTACCTGGCCCACAGCTCTAACCACTAGTCTACCTGGCCCAAAGCTCTAACCACTAGTCTACCTGGCCCAAAGCTCTAACCACTAGTCTACCTGGCCCAACGCTCTAACCACTAGGCTACCTGGCCCAACGCTCTAAACATAATTACATTTTGTCATGGAAAATATTTAAAATGTTATTTCCAACAACCAATGAGCAACTCCGACAGAATTTCCAGCTGCATATTGAGCATTGAGATAGCCGATTGGCCAGTCTCTTTGGCGATGACCTGCCGCAGTTATTTTTTTCATGTTTTCTTATATTATCTTTATTTATCTTGGCAAGTCAGTTGAGAACAAATGGTTATTTTACAATGACGGCCAACAGCAGCCTACACCGACAGTAGTAGACTCTTCTTCTGTGTACATATTATAACCTAATATTTGAGTCATACTCATCTAACAGTTGAAGTGTGTGAATCACATTCGTATCAATGACCTAAGTAGCACAACATCTGTCCAAGCCCTTGTATATGCACTGTTCACACAGAAAACAAACGTTTTCGTCCAATCACAGCAAAACATTTCATTACTCCATTTTTGCCTGTGGGCTTGGGAAGGTTCGACACACATGGACACACACGCTCGCACACACACACACACAGGCACACACACACACATTATCATACACACACGCTCGCACACACACACACACACAGGCACACACACACACACACATTATCATACACACACACACGCACACACACACACAGTCTCTCTCCATTGTTGGAACACAGAATCCAATCCAATTGAGAACATGCTACCAGAGGATGGTGTGTATTAGTGGTGACACATTGGATGGTGTGTATTAGTGGTGACACATTGGATGGTGTGTATTAGTGGTGACACATTGGATGGTGTGTATTAGTGGTGACACATTGGATGGTGTTTATTAGTGGTGACACATTGGATGGTGTGTATTAGTGGTGACACATTGGATGGTGTGTATTAGTGGTGACACATTGGATGGTGTGTATTAGTGGTGACACATTGGATGGTGTGTATTAGTGGTGACACATTGGATGGTGTGTATTAGTGGTGAGATGCATTTGACACACGTTTCCTGTGTGGTAACCAACTGTGCGGAGAGCTCTCCCCAACCAATTTCTCCACGTAATGATTTGAACACAGACTCACAGACACATAGAGAGAGAGCCCACTCCACAACCAGTGTTTGTGTGTGAGTGTGTGTGTGAGTGTGTGTGTATTCCTGTTAGTGACGCAAGGGGGTAGCTGTTAGTTCACCCATCACCCGCCCACAACTGCTAACAATCCATCCACAACCGGCCGACTAAATGTGATAAAGAGGCCTGCACCCTACCCTATCCCACAAATAGGCCTGCACCCTACCCTATCCTGCAAATAGACCTGCACCCTACCCTATCCTGCAAATAGACCTGCACCCTACCCTATCCCACAAATAGGCCTGCACCCTACCCTATCCTGCAAATAGACCTGCACCCTACCCTATCCTGCAAATAGACCTGCACCCTACCCTATCCCACAAATAGACCTGCACCCTACCCATCCCACAAATAGACCTGCACCCTACCCTATCCCACAAATAGGCCTGCACCCTACCCTATCCCGCAAATAGGCCTGCACCCTACCCTATCCCACAAATAGGCCTGCACCCTACCCTATCCCGCAAATAGACCTGCACCCTACCTATCCCACAAATAGACCTGCACCCTACCCTATCCCCCAAATAGACCTGCACCCTACCCTATCCCCCAAATAGACCTGCACCCTACCCTATCCCCCAAATAGGCCTGCACCCTACCCTATCCCGCAAATAGGCCTGCACCCTACCCTATCCCACAAATAGACCTGCACCCTACCCTATCCCACAAATAGATCTGCACCCTACCCTATCCCGCAAATAGGCCTGCACCCTACCCTATCCCACAAATAGGCCTGCACCCTACCCTATCCCCCAAATAGGCCTGCACCCTACCCTATCCCGCAAATAGACCTGCACCCTACCCTATCCCGCAAATAGACCTGCACCCTACCCTATCCCGCGAATAGACCTGCACCCTACCCTATCCCGCAAATAGGCCTGCACCCTACCCTATCCCCCAAATAGGCCTGCACCCTACCCTATCCCGCAAATAGACCTGCACCCTACCCTATCCCGCAAATAGACCTGCACCCTACCCTATCCCGCAAATAGGCCTGCACCCTACCCTATCCCACAAATAGGCCTGCACCCTACCCTATCCCCCAAATAGACCTGCACCCTACCCTATCCCGCAAATAGACCTGCACCCTACCCTATCCCGCAAATAGACTTGCACCCTACCCTATCCCGCAAATAGACCTGCACCCTACCCTATCCCGCAAATAGGCCTGCACCCTACCCTATCCCACAAATAGGCCTACACCCTACCCTATCCCCCAAATAGGCCTGCACCCTACCCTATCCCGCAAATAGACCTGCACCCTACCCTATCCCGCAAATAGGCCTGCACCCTACCCTATCCCGCAAATAGACCTGCACCCTACCCTATCCCGCAAATAGACCTGCACCCTACCCTATCCCGCAAATAGACCTGCACCCTACCCTATCCCGCAAATAGACCTGCACCCTACCCTATCCCGCAAATAGGCCTGCACCCTACCCTATCCCGCAAATAGGCCTGCACCCTACCCTATCCCGCAAATAGGCCTGCACCCTACCCTATCCCGCAAATAGACCTGCACCCTACCCTATCCCACAAATAGGCCTGCACCCTACCCTATCCCGCAAATAGACCTGCACCCTACCCTATCCCACAAATAGGCCTGCACCCTACCCTATCCCGCAAATAGACCTGCACCCTACCCTATCCCGCAAATAGGCCTGCACCCTACCCTATCCCGCAAATAGGCCTGCACCCTACCCTATCCCGCAAATAGACCTGCACCGTACCCTATCCCACAAATAGGCCTGCACCCTACCCTATCCCGCAAATAGACCTGCACCCTACCCTATCCCGCAAATAGGCCTGCACCCTACCCTATCCCGCAAATAGGCCTGCACCCTACCCTATCCCGCAAATAGACCTGCACCGTACCCTATCCCACAAATAGGCCTGCACCCTACCCTATCCCGCAAATAGACCTGCACCCTACCCTATCCCGCAAATAGGCCTGCACTCTACCCTATCCCGCAAATAGGCCTGCACCCTACCCTATCCCGCAAATAGGCCTGCACCCTACCCTATCCCGCAAATAGACCTGCACCCTACCCTATCCCGCAAATAGGCCTGCACCCTACCCTATCCCGCAAATAGACCTGCACCCTACCCTATCCCGCAAATAGACCTGCACCCTACCCTATCCCGCAAATAGGCCGATTGAAAATGTGCTGTACAGTCCGAGACGGCGGAATGATTTTTTGACACTGGGTGTGGGATTTATAAAAATAAAAATAAACAAATGTAGATGTGTTTCTGCTTATAATTACCAACATTTTGGTAGGTTATTTGTCAGTCAACTTGTCTAAAATTAGACACATGCAGCTCCTCTCCTGATATTACGGCCCTAGAAAGACTAAATAAACCCTTCATCAGCAGAATGATGTCATAAATCGATGAACGCTTTAATTTGAGTTTGACATCGGTAAAGATTTCTCTTTCATCTCTGCTTCACTCATGGGGCTGACGTTTAGGGACCAGTGAGAGAATGCAATAACTCCAAAGAAAAAGGAAAGTTTCAAAATGGCGTCAGTTTGATCGGTTTCAAGGAAATTAAAAGCAGTGAAAATGACCCAACAGGTTTCCGATAATATTTCAGTTCGGTTTGGATGCATATTTTATGTGGTTGAATTGTTATGAGCTTTTATGATCCTAAAAAAAGATATCCTTTTTTACAGACAGCCCCTAACAGTGCATTTATTCTACATTTTACTGCAACAAATGCTTAATTCTGCAGGATATTGGGCTATGTGAGAGGTCATAGACCTCCACATTTCTGTTAGGTTACTATTCCATTTAATCCTTCTGAACAGTAGGCTACAGGTACCTTGACGTGCCATTGAAGTCCCTGTCTTGTGCCTCTCAAATGTGTATATTGCCTCTACAACCATCACACATAACACCTCTATCATCCTTTTACCACTTCACTCAATATGTTCCAGACGTTACTGCCTTGCCTTTTCTTTATGTTCAATTCTCCATTTAACAGCTTTACTCTTATTGAATTCAACTCCGACATTGTCCTTTTTGCCTCAGTGGATTGACGTTAACTTTTTCTGGATTTTATAAGATGCAGTAGGATTTCTTAAGAGGCAGCAGGATTTCTTAAGAGGCAGCAGGATTTCATAAGAGGCAGTAGGATTTCTTAAGAGGCAGGCAGCAGGATTTCTTAAGAGGCAGCAGGATTTCTTAAGGGGCAGCAGGATTTCATAAGAGGCAGCAGGATTTCTTAAGGGGCAGTAAGGCAGATTTGATTAGATTTATTTTATAACTTGAGATGGAGCTGAATATGTCTATTATCTTCAAAGCCTTTGGGAGGGATTGAGGTACTTTGTCTAGATAAAGTAAGATATTGTCAGCGTATAATGAGATGATGTGATCTGTAGAATTCAGAGAAATTGGTGTAATTTATTTTAATTGTCGAATTGCCTGGGCCAAGGGCTCAAAAGCCCTTGTGTGGTGTTTGGGTCTGTGGGATCCATTTTCAATGTTTTACTAAAAGAAAAATGATACATTGAATTATTCTTTCAACCTGAGACTCATTGGCCTGTGAATGTATATTACACACTTATATTACACACATATGGTGTTTGGATCCACTGGGCCCGGGGGCAGTGGTGGAGAAAGTACTCAGTTGTCATACTTGAGTAAAATAAAGATACCTTAAAAGAAAATGACTCAAGTAAAAGTGAAAGTCACCCAGTAAAATACTACTTGAGTAAAAGTCCAAAAGTATTTGGTTTTAAATATACTTAAGTATCAAAAGTAAAAGTAAAATAATAAATAATTTCAAATTCATTATATAAAGCAAACCAGACGGCACCATTTTCTTGTTTTTTAAATATAAGGATAGCTAGGGACACACTCCCAACACCTTTAAAAATTAAGCATTTGTGTTCAGTGAGTCCGCAAGATCAGATGCAGTAGGGATGACCAAGGATGTTGTCTTGATAAGTGTGTGAATTTGACAGTTTTCATTGCTTGCTAAACATTCAAATTGTAACGAGTACTTTAGGCTGTAAAGGAGAATGTAAGGAGTAAAAAGTACATTATTTTCTTTAGGAATGTAGTGAAGTAAAAGTTGTCAAAAAATATAAATAGTAAAGTAAAGTACAGATACCCCAAAAAAACTACTTAAGTAGTACTTTAAAGTATTTTTACTCAAGTACTTTACACCACTGCCCAATGGTAATAAAATTGTGGGAAAAGGTGTGGTTGGTGAAAACATGTAAAAATTAAACAAAAAGGTTTGCTGTTTGCCTTCACTCTGTCTTCATCCTCCCTGGGCCTGCTGTTTCAACATACCACCAAGAACCTGTCTGTCTCCCTGCCTGTCAGCCTGTCTGCCTGTCTGTCTCCCTGCCTGTCTGCCTGTCTGCCGCTTTTCTCACACTCTTTACCCTTTGAAGTGTATGAAACTACACAATTGTCTGCGTGAACCTGCACGTTATTACAATACATTATTTCGATTCATTGTAAAAAGCTAAATCTGTATTTTGCCACTCTACCCCAGCCAGGTGCACATTGGAGGAGGAACATTTTACCACACTCTACCCCAGCCAGGTGCACATTGGAGGAGGAACATTTTACCACACTCTACCCCAGCCAGGTGCACATTGGAGGAGGAACATTTTACCACACTCTACCCCAGCCAGGTGCACATTGGAGGAGGAACATTTTACCACACTCTACCCCAGCCAGGTGCACATTGGAGGAGGAACACAACAAATAAAAACATTGCATGTGTGGCTCCTTACCACAATCAGTATGGTAAAATAATCAGAGGGCAGAGAGAAGCTGGTGTGGAAGGACCGTCTTCAGAGAGAGAAGCTAGTGTGGATGGAGCGTCTTCAGAGAGAGAAGCTAGTGTGGAAGGAGTGTCTTCAGAGAGAGAAGCTGGTGTGGAAGGAGCGTCTTCAGAGAGAGAAGCTAGTGTGGAAGGAGCGTCTTCAGAGAGAGAAGCTAGTGTGGAAGGAGCGTCTTCAGAGAGAGAAGCTAGTGTGGAAGGAGCGTCTTCAGAGAGAGAAGCTAGTGTGGAAGGAGCGTCTTCAGAGAGAGAAGCTAGTGTGGAAGGAGCGTCTTCAGAGAGAGAAGCTAGTGTGGAAGGAGCGTCTTCAGAGAGAGAAGCTGGTGTGGAAGGAACGTCTTCAGAGAGAGAAGCTAGTGTGGAAGGAGCGTCTTCAGAGAGAGAAGCTAGTGTGGAAGGAACGTCTTCAGAGAGAGAAGCTAGTGTGGAAGGAACGTCTTCAGAGAGAGAAGCTAGTGTGGAAGGAGCGTCTTCAGAGAGAGAAGCTAGTGTGGAAGGAGCATCTTCAGAGAGAGTAGCTAGTGTGGAAGGAGCTTCTTCAGAGAGAGAAGCTAGTGTGGAAGGAGCGTCTTCCACTTTGGAAGATGAAGAATTTTACAAATATGAGAATCATGTCTCCGTCAATCTAGAGTCTGACAGTGAGTTGGAAGAAGAGGATGAGATTGACCCTCAGCCAGCCCCAGGACCAGCCCATCAGCAGCCAGCCTCAGGACCAGCCCATCAGCAGCAGGCCCAAGGACCAGCCCATGAGCAGCCAGCCTCAGGACCAGCCCGTCAGCAGCCAGCCTCAGGACCAGCCCATCAGCAGCCAGCCCCAGGACCAGCCCATCAGCAGCCAGCCCCAGGACCAGCCCATCAGCAGCCAGTCTCAGGACCAGCCCATCAGAAGCCAGCCTCAGGACCAGACCGTTAGCAGCCAGCCTCAGGACCAGCCCATCAGCAGCCAGCCTCAGGACCAGCCCATCAGCAGCTAGCCCCAGGACCAGCCCATCAGCAGCCAGCCCCAGGACCAGCCCATCAGCAGCCAGCCCCAGGACCAGCCCATCAGCAGCCAGCCCCAGGACCAGCCCGTCAGCAGCTAGTCGCAGGATCAGCCCATCAGCAGCCAGCCTCAGGACCAGCCCGTCAGCAGCCAGCCTCAGGACCAGCCCATCAGCAGCCAGTCGCAGGATCAGCCCATCAGCAGCTAGCCTTAGAACCAGCCCGTCAGCAGCCAGCCCCAGGACCAGCCCATCAGTAATCAGCTCATCAGCAGCCTGCAGGAGGAGAAATATGGATGTAAAATTCTTTGAAATTGAATGGTCTTCTTGTCTGAAGGAATGAGCCACCCCACATGGCTGCCAATGTGATAAGGATGCAACCAGAGCCGACGCGGATGGTGGTTACTCATGTGCAGGACATAAAGCCTTCTTTTGAACTGTTCATCCCAGACACCATCCAGAAAATCATTCTGGACTGCACTAATTTGAAGGGAAGGTGTGTTTTTGAAGAGAGATGGAAAGAGATGGGCCAAATGAATTTACATGCATACTTTGGGGTTCTTATCCTTCCTTTTGTTTTCAGATCCAATGGGGAATCCACTGAATCCCTGTGGGATGCAGAATCAAATCAAATCAAATCAAATGTATTCATATAGCCCTTCGTACATCAGCTGATATCTCAAAGTGCTGTACAGAAACCCAGCCTAAAACCCCAAACAGCAAGCAATGCAGGTGTAGAAGCACGGTGGCTAGGAAAAACTCCCTAGAAAGGCCAAAACCTAGGAAGAAACCTAGAGAGGAACCAGGCTATGTGGGGTGGCCAGTCCTCTTCTGGCTGTGCCGGGTGGAGATTATAACAGAACATGGCCAAGATGTTCAAATATTCATAAATGACCAGCATGGTCGATAATAATAAGGCAGAACAGTTGAAACTGGAGCAGCAGCACAGTCAGGTGGAAGTTGAAACTGGAGCAGCAGCATGGCCAGGTGGACTGGGGACAGCAAGGAGTCATCATGTCAGGTAGTCCTGGGGCATGGTCCTAGGGCTCAGGTCAGTTGAAACTGGAACAGCAGCATGGCCAGGTGGACTGGGGAAAGCAAGGAGTCATCATGTCAGGTAGTCCTGGGGCATGGTCCTAGGGCTCAGGTCCTCTGAGAGAGAGAAAGAAAGAGAGAAGGAGAGAATTAGAGAACACACACTTAGATTCACACAGGACACCGAATAGGACAGGAGAAGTACTCCAGATATAACAAACTGACCCCAGCCCCCCGACACATAAACTACTGCAGCATAAATACTGGAGGCTGAGACAGGAGGGGTCAGGAGACACTGTGGCCCCATCCGAGGACACCCCCGGACAGGGCCAAACAGGAAGGATATAACCCCACCCACTTGCCAAAGCACAGCCCCCACACCACTAGAGGGATATCTTCAACCACCAACTTACCATCCTGAGACAAGGCCGAGTATAGCCCACAAAGATCTCCGCCATGGCACAACCCAAGGGGGGGGGGCGCCAACCCAGACAGGATGACCACAACAGTGAATCAACCCACTCAGGTGACGCACCCCCTCCAGGGACGGCATGAGAGAGCCCCAGTAAGCCAGTGACTCAGCCCCTGTAATAGGGTTAGAGGCAGAGAATCCCAGTGGAAAGAGGGGAACCGGCCAGGCAGAGACAGCAAGGGCGGTTCGTTGCTCCAGAGCCTTTCCGTTCACCTTCCCACTCCTGGGCCAGACTACACTCAATCATATGACCCACTGAAGAGATGAGTCTTCAGTAAAGACTTAAAGGTTGAGACCGAGTTTGCGTCTCTGACATGGGTAGGCAGACCGTTCCATAAAAATGGAGCTCTATAGAAGAAAGCCCTGCCTCCAGCTGTTTGCTTAGAAATTCTAGGGACAATTAGGAGGCCTGCGTCTTGTGACCGTAGCGTACGTGTAGGAAAACTGGCAGAGAGATTTTCCGTGCAACAATGTCTCTGGAAAAACTTCCACATTATTTCTAAGATTTTCCGCTTCGATAACATAGACACCAGACCAGCTCCCTTCAGGCAGTACTTACAGTGTAAACCCGCAAAATATGGAATCAAGATCTGGGCTGCCTGTGATGCTGCTTCATCATATGCGTGGAACTTGCAAGTGTATACGAGGAAGCCAGATGGAGGAGCACCTGAGAAGGACCAAGGGATGTGGGTTGTCCTGGATGTGACACAGGGACTCAATGGCCACAACATCACATGCAATAACGTTTTACTTCACACAAGCTGTGACAGGAGCTCCTCAAGTTGAAGCTGACAATGGTAGGAACAGTATGAAAAACAAGCCAGATCTCTCACCTCAGCTGTTGAATACACGGAACAGGCCTATCAATTCCTCTAAGTTTGTGTTCACGGCCGACACGTAACTAGTGTCCTACTTGCCAAAGAAAAGCAAAAATCTGGTACTCATGAGTACGAAATCATAATGGATTACAATGCCACAAAAGGACTGGTAGACAATTTAGACCAGCTGGTGACTGATTACACTTTTTTTTAAACAAATAGAGCTTTTATTGATAAATGTGATCTAGCAGAGGTAAATGACAAATATTAACCAGGCAGGTAGCCTAGTGATCAGAGCGTTGGGTCAGTAACCGAAAGGTTGCTAGATTGAATCCCCGAGCTGACAAGGTAAAAATCTGTAATTCTGCCCCTGAACAAGGCAGTTAACCCATTCTTCCTAGGCCATCATTTTAAATAAAAAATGTGTTCTTAACTGACTTGCCTAATGAAATAAAATGCTGTCTATATGGCTTGTAATTGTCAAGATCTACGTATTGTTATGGCTGTATTGTTTTAAAAACCCAATCATGTTGTTGGTCCATTAGACCCACGAACATTGGGTGAATAACAAAAACATGAACACCACACAAGAGATAGACAATGAAATAGCAGAGGTGAGATGGGATCACCTTGTCTGCTACTTCTAGATATTCTGAGAGGAAAAGAGCAGGTATTGCATGTGTTATTACTATGGTCGAGGGATTGGCATATAACATTTTCATCATATTAACGAAATTGGGAAAGTCCCATATGTTCCAAAACCGACCAAAAATATGACCATTCTAGTCTATCAAAAGTTGTTTCTGCCCAAGGAGCTTCAGTTTCTGATGAAGCATGTCAGATATGTAATAGATGAGGGAGGTTATCTGAGGAAAATCATTTTTTAACAAACCCCCTTTGTTTCTGGATGTAACAATTTGGGTAAGTAAGATTTGAGGTGGGGAGATAGGGTGCCGATAATGAGAAATACTGGGTGGCGTACTTACCTTTTTTTTATAAAAGTGAAATGAATGCTGGATTTAAAAAAAAATCTCATTATCCATCCACTAACCACCCCCACTTCATCCACACAGTATTTTGTGAACCTTAACCCGCTCACCCCGCAGGCTACGAGTCAACCCGAGAATCAGTAACGCCAGTGTATGCGTACTTGTTCACGCATGTGTTTGTGCGTGTGTGTGTTCAGTATCTGCTGGTGTGGTTATTTCCCAGAGCTTTACAGTACTATACACTAGCCTTAGGCCTACAGCAAACCACGAGGGACACACCATTCCTGTCAGAGTGAGAGTTCACACAAAACAGCAAACAGCTCCCTCTGCTCTCTCTGCTGTCTGTATGTTGTCAGCCACATGAGACTCCATTTCACCCTGCTGTGAATGCTGCAGGGTATATACTTTGCTACGTACAGTAACATTTTGATGGATTTGTTATTCCTTTATATTAACATAAGTAATGATGACCAAAAACAAATTTAATTAATCTATTTGAATGGAAAGCATATCTTAAATGAATCCCATAGTGCCTCCCCCCATAACAAATTAAAATATTATTTCCTACTTTGTTGATAACTACTCTGTTGAGGTAAAGTGTGCTTACTGTGATACAGTGTGTGGTTGTCTCACAGCTATCTTAAGATGACTAATTGTAAGTCGCTCTGTAAAAGAGTGTCTGCTAAATTACTCAAATGTTTAAAAAAATAAAAAATAAAACAACAACTGTGAAACCATTAAAATATTCTAACATACATATTCAAACAGCCGCTGGTCAAAGGCTGCATTTTAAAATGAAAAGCTAAGCTCAAAATATACTGTAAGCATAGCCTCACAGTGAAATCCATTGGTTGTATTTGTTTTTCAGAATAGTCTTTTTTTTATCAACATAAGTTAATTCATGATGTGTTACTGACTGTGAGTTCTGTTCAGATTTCCCCGGAGCTGGAAGTTGCAGTGGTGCTCTAGTCTGGGCATGTGCAGAGGGACACTGCAGTACAGGATGGTAGAGAGAGAGCGAGAGAGAGGAGAGGGAGAGGAGGGAGAGAGAGAGGGAGGGAGACGAAGGGAGACGGAGGGAGGTAGACGGAGGAAGGAAGAAGAGAGAGAGAGAGAGAAAGGGGAGGGAGGGGAGGGAGAGAGAGAGGGAGGGAGGAAGAAGAGAGAGAGAGAGAGAAAGGGGAGAAGAAGAAAGTAAGAGGGGGAAAATAGAGGGAGGGTGAGAGAGAAGGGGAGAGAGGTAGGAAGAGACATGAGGAGGAGAGAGTGGAAGAGATAGAGGAGGAGGGAGGGCACTGGTCATGTGTCGGCCAGCGTCAGCGGGGTGCCCAGAGTCTAAACCCCCCTATGGCAGCCACTCTGTACCAGCATCTTTCCTGCCTGATTTAGGGGAAAATGCACCCCACAGAGATAAATAGAGGGAGTGTGTGAGAGACAGAGACAGCGAGTGAGATAGAGATAGAGATAGAGACAGACAGACAGACAGACAGACAGACAGACAGACAGACAGACAGACAGACAGGCAGACAGAGACAGACAGACAGTGTTGTACAAGCAACTTGCTGCCTGATTAAGGGGAAGATGCACAGCTTGGCCTCTCTATTGCAGCAGCCAGCAGCCAGACAGCCAGGTGTGGTGCAATGGATGCCAGGGTGTAACAGTACAGTGAAATTCTTACCTTGAGAGTTCTTTCCCAACAATGCAGTTGCAAGGATGGGTTGGAGTTCTCAAGACAGCATTCATACAGTGCTGCACCATATGTACGCAAATGTCAAGTGAGGCCAGTGCCCATGCGTCATGCACCAGCACCCGGAGAATGGATGGAGAGCCGGGTCACTGTCATAGCTCAGCTAGCCCCATCATCCATTACTGCGGTCGGGCTCCTTGGCATCCAGGACCTCTATACCAGGCGGTGTCAGAGGTAGGCCCTACAAAAGACTCCAGCCATCCAAGTCATAAATTGTTCTCTCTGCGACCGCACGACAAGCGGTACAAATGCACGAAGTCTGGAACCAACAGGACCCTGAACATCTTCTACCCCCAAGCCATAAATAGTTCACCAAATAGCTACCTGAACTCTCTGCATTGACCCCCTTTTGCACTGACTCATCACATACATTGCTGCTACTGTTTATGATCTATCTTGTTACCTAGTCACTTTACCCCCACCTATATGTACATATCTACCTTAAAACATATCTACCTTAATTACCTCTTACCCCTGCACTTGGACTCGGTACTGGTACCCCGTGTATACAAGTTATCATTACTCATTGTGCATTCATTCCTTGTGTTATTATTTTTCTATCTGCGTTGTCAGGAAGAGGTCGTAAATAAGCATTTTACTGTCAACCTAAACCTGTTGTTTACGGAGCATGTGACAACATGTTTTATTTATTTGTCCAGCATGCCCAGCGTCCAGGTATGTCATGCTCTCCTCTCCCTATTCCCTCCGTCTGTCCCTGCAGGCAAAGTGCAGCTAAACATGTGAAAGAACATGTGAAAGAACATGTGAAAGAACATGTCAAAGAACACGTCAAAGAACATGTGAAAGAACATGTGAAAGAACATGTGAAAGAACATGTGAAAGAACATGTGAAAGAACATGTGAAAGAACATATGAAAGAACATGTCAAAGAACATGTGAAAGAACATGTGAAAGAACATGTGGAAGAACATGTGAAAGAACATGTGAAAGAACATGTGGAAGAACATGTCAAAGAACATGTGGAAGAACATGTCAAAGAACATATGAAAGAACATGTGGAAGAACATGTCAAAGAACATGTCAAAGAACATGTGGAAGAACATATGAAAGAACATGTGGAAGAACATGTGAAAGAACATGTGGAAGAACATGTGAAAGAACATGTGGAAGAACATGTGAAAGAACATGTGGAAGAACATGTGAAAGAACATGTGAAAGAACATGTCAAAGAACATGTGGAAGAACATGTCAAAGAACATGTCGAAGAACATGTGGAAGAACATGTCAAAGAACATGTGAAAGAACATGTGAAAGAACATGTGAAAGAACATGTCAAAGAACATGTGAAAGAACATGTGAAAGAACATGTCAAAGAACATGTGGAAGAACATGTCAAAGAACATGTCAAAGAACATGTGGAAGAACATGTCAAAGAACATATGAAAGAACATGTGGAAGAACATGTCAAAGAACATGTCAAAGAACATGTCAAAGAACATGTGAAAGAACATGTGAAAGAACATGTGAAAGAACATATGAAAGAACATGTCAAAGAACATGTCAAAGAACATGTGGAAGAACATGTCAAAGAACATGTGAAAGAACATGTCAAAGAACATGTCAAAGAACATGTGGAAGAACATGTCAAAGAACATGTCAAAGAACATGTCAAAGAACATGTGGAAGAACATGTCAAAGAACATGTCAAAGAACATATGAAAGAACATGTGGAAGAACATGTCAAAGAACATGTCAAAGAACATGTGAAAGAACATGTCAAAGAACATGTGAAAGAACATGTCAAAGAACATGTCAAAGAACATGTCAAAGAACATGTGAAAGAACATGTGAAAGAACATGTGGAAGAACATGTGAAAGAACATGTGGAAGAACATGTCAAAGAACATGTGGAAGAACATATGAAAGAACATGTGGAAGAACATATGAAAGAACATGTGGAAGAACATGTGAAAGAACATATGAAAGAACATGTCAAAGAACATGTGGAAGAACATTTGAAAGAACGTGAAAGAACATATGGAAGAACATGTCAAAGAACATGTGAAAGAACATGTCAAAGAACATGTGAAAGAACATGTCAAAGAACATGTGGAAGAACATGTCAAAGAACATGTGAAAGAACATGTCAAAGAACATGTCAAAGAACATGTGGAAGAACATATGAAAGAACATGTGGAAGAAGATGTGAAAGAACATGTGGAAGAACATGTGAAAGAACATGTGGAAGAACATGTGAAAGAACATGTGGAAGAACATGTGAAAGAACATGTGAAAGAACATGTGAAAGAACATGTGGAAGAACATGTGAAAGAACATGTGAAAGAACATGTGAAAGAACATGTGGAAGAACATGTGGAAGAACATGTGAAAGAACATGTGGAAGAACATATGAAAGAACATGTGAAAGAACATGTGGAAGAAGATGTGAAAGAACATGTGGAAGAACATGTGGAAGAACATGTGAAAGAACATGTGAAAGAACATGTGGAAGAACATGTGGAAGAACATGTGAAAGAACATGTCAAAGAACATGTCAAAGAACATGTGGAAGAACATATGAAAGAACATGTGAAAGAACATATAAAAGAACATGTCAAAGAACATGTGGAAGAACATTTGAAAGAACGTGAAAGAACATATGAAAGAACATGTGGAAGAACATGTCAAAGAACATGTGAAAGAACATGTCAAAGAACATGTCAAAGAACATGTGAAAGAACATGTCAAAGAACATGTGGAAGAACATGTGAAAGAACATGTGAAAGAACATGTCAAAGAACATGTCAAAGAACATGTGGAAGAACATATGAAAGAACATGTGGAAGAACATGTGAAAGAACATGTGGAAGAACATGTCAAAGAACATGTCAAAGAACATGTGGAAGAACATGTGAAAGAACATGTGGAAGAACATGTCAAAGAACATGTCAAAGAACATGTGGAAGAACATATGAAAGAACATGTGGAAGAAGATGTGAAAGAACATGTGGAAGAACATGTGAAAGAACATGTGGAAGAACATGTGAAAGAACATGTGGAAGAACATGTGAAAGAACATGTGGAAGAACATGTGGAAGAACATGTGAAAGAACATGTGGAAGAACATATGAAAGAACATGTGAAAGAACATGTGGAAGAAGATGTGAAAGAACATGTCAAAGAACATGTGGAAGAACATGTCAAAGAACATGTCAAAGAACATGTGGAAGAACATGTCAAAGAACATATGAAAGAACATGTGGAAGAACATGTCAAAGAACATGTCAAAGAACATGTGGAAGAACATATGAAAGAACATGTGGAAGAACATGTGAAAGAACATGTGGAAGAACATGTGAAAGAACATGTGGAAGAACATGTGAAAGAACATGTGGAAGAACATGTGAAAGAACATGTGAAAGAACATGTCAAAGAACATGTGGAAGAACATGTCAAAGAACATGTCGAAGAACATGTGGAAGAACATGTCAAAGAACATGTGAAAGAACATGTGAAAGAACATGTGAAAGAACATGTCAAAGAACATGTGAAAGAACATGTGAAAGAACATGTCAAAGAACATGTGGAAGAACATGTCAAAGAACATGTCAAAGAACATGTGGAAGAACATGTCAAAGAACATATGAAAGAACATGTGGAAGAACATGTCAAAGAACATGTCAAAGAACATGTCAAAGAACATGTGAAAGAACATGTGAAAGAACATGTCAAAGAACATGTCAAAGAACATGTGGAAGAACATGTCAAAGAACATGTGAAAGAACATGTCAAAGAACATGTCAAAGAACATGTGGAAGAACATGTCAAAGAACATGTCAAAGAACATGTCAAAGAACATGTGGAAGAACATGTCAAAGAACATGTCAAAGAACATATGAAAGAACATGTGGAAGAACATGTCAAAGAACATGTCAAAGAACATGTGAAAGAACATGTCAAAGAACATGTGAAAGAACATGTCAAAGAACATGTCAAAGAACATGTCAAAGAACATGTCAAAGAACATGTCAAAGAACATGTGAAAGAACATGTCAAAGAACATGTGGAAGAACATGTCAAAGAACATGTGAAAGAACATGTCAAAGAACATGTGGAAGAACATGTCAAAGAACATGTGGAAGAACATATGAAAGAACATGTGGAAGAACATGTGAAAGAACATGTGGAAGAACATGTGAAAGAACATGTGGAAGAACATGTCAAAGAACATGTGGAAGAACATATGAAAGAACATGTGGAAGAACATATGAAAGAACATGTGGAAGAACATGTGAAAGAACATATGAAAGAACATGTCAAAGAACATGTGGAAGAACATTTGAAAGAACGTGAAAGAACATATGGAAGAACATGTCAAAGAACATGTGAAAGAACATGTCAAAGAACATGTGAAAGAACATGTCAAAGAACATGTGGAAGAACATGTCAAAGAACATGTGAAAGAACATGTCAAAGAACATGTCAAAGAACATGTGGAAGAACATATGAAAGAACATGTGGAAGAAGATGTGAAAGAACATGTGGAAGAACATGTGAAAGAACATGTGGAAGAACATGTGAAAGAACATGTGGAAGAACATGTGAAAGAACATGTGAAAGAACATGTGAAAGAACATGTGGAAGAACATGTGAAAGAACATGTGGAAGAACATGTCAAAGAACATGTCAAAGAACATGTGGAAGAACATATGAAAGAACATGTGGAAGAAGATGTGAAAGAACATGTGGAAGAACATGTGAAAGAACATGTGGAAGAACATGTGAAAGAACATGTGGAAGAACATGTGAAAGAACATGTGGAAGAACATGTGGAAGAACATGTGAAAGAACATGTGGAAGAACATATGAAAGAACATGTGAAAGAACATGTGGAAGAAGATGTGAAAGAACATGTCAAAGAACATGTGGAAGAACATGTCAAAGAACATGTCAAAGAACATGTGGAAGAACATGTCAAAGAACATATGAAAGAACATGTGGAAGAACATGTCAAAGAACATGTCAAAGAACATGTGGAAGAACATATGAAAGAACATGTGGAAGAACATGTGAAAGAACATGTGGAAGAACATGTGAAAGAACATGTGGAAGAACATGTGAAAGAACATGTGGAAGAACATGTGAAAGAACATGTGAAAGAACATGTCAAAGAACATGTGGAAGAACATGTCAAAGAACATGTCGAAGAACATGTGGAAGAACATGTGAAAGAACATGTGAAAGAACATGTGAAAGAACATGTGAAAGAACATGTCAAAGAACATGTGAAAGAACATGTGAAAGAACATGTCAAAGAACATGTGGAAGAACATGTCAAAGAACATGTCAAAGAACATGTGGAAGAACATGTCAAAGAACATATGAAAGAACATGTGGAAGAACATGTCAAAGAACATGTCAAAGAACATGTCAAAGAACATGTGAAAGAACATGTGAAAGAACATGTCAAAGAACATGTCAAAGAACATGTGGAAGAACATGTCAAAGAACATGTGAAAGAACATGTCAAAGAACATGTCAAAGAACATGTGGAAGAACATGTCAAAGAACATGTCAAAGAACATGTCAAAGAACATGTGGAAGAACATGTCAAAGAACATGTCAAAGAACATATGAAAGAACATGTGGAAGAACATGTCAAAGAACATGTCAAAGAACATGTGAAAGAACATGTCAAAGAACATGTGAAAGAACATGTCAAAGAACATGTCAAAGAACATGTCAAAGAACATGTCAAAGAACATGTCAAAGAACATGTGAAAGAACATGTCAAAGAACATGTGGAAGAACATGTCAAAGAACATGTGAAAGAACATGTCAAAGAACATGTGGAAGAACATGTCAAAGAACATGTGGAAGAACATATGAAAGAACATGTGGAAGAACATGTGAAAGAACATGTGGAAGAACATGTGAAAGAACATGTGGAAGAACATGTCAAAGAACATGTGGAAGAACATATGAAAGAACATGTGGAAGAACATATGAAAGAACATGTGGAAGAACATGTGAAAGAACATATGAAAGAACATGTCAAAGAACATGTGGAAGAACATTTGAAAGAACGTGAAAGAACATATGGAAGAACATGTCAAAGAACATGTGAAAGAACATGTCAAAGAACATGTGAAAGAACATGTCAAAGAACATGTGGAAGAACATGTCAAAGAACATGTGAAAGAACATGTCAAAGAACATGTCAAAGAACATGTGGAAGAACATATGAAAGAACATGTGGAAGAAGATGTGAAAGAACATGTGGAAGAACATGTGAAAGAACATGTGGAAGAACATGTGAAAGAACATGTGGAAGAACATGTGAAAGAACATGTGAAAGAACATGTGAAAGAACATGTGGAAGAACATGTGAAAGAACATGTGAAAGAACATGTGAAAGAACATGTGGAAGAACATGTGGAAGAACATGTGAAAGAACATGTGGAAGAACATATGAAAGAACATGTGAAAGAACATGTGGAAGAAGATGTGAAAGAACATGTGGAAGAACATGTGGAAGAACATGTGAAAGAACATGTGAAAGAACATGTGGAAGAACATGTGGAAGAACATGTGAAAGAACATGTCAAAGAACATGTCAAAGAACATGTGGAAGAACATATGAAAGAACATGTGAAAGAACATATGAAAGAACATGTCAAAGAACATGTGGAAGAACATTTGAAAGAACGTGAAAGAACATATGAAAGAACATGTGGAAGAACATGTCAAAGAACATGTGAAAGAACATGTCAAAGAACATGTCAAAGAACATGTGAAAGAACATGTCAAAGAACATGTGGAAGAACATGTGAAAGAACATGTGAAAGAACATGTCAAAGAACATGTCAAAGAACATGTGGAAGAACATATGAAAGAACATGTCAAAGAACATGTCAAAGAACATGTGGAAGAACATGTCAAAGAACATGTCAAAGAACATGTGGAAGAACATATGAAAGAACATGTGGAAGAAGATGTGAAAGAACATGTGGAAGAACATGTGAAAGAACATGTGGAAGAACATGTGAAAGAACATGTGGAAGAACATGTGAAAGAACATGTGGAAGAACATGTGAAAGAACATGTGGAAGAACATATGAAAGAACATGTGAAAGAACATGTGGAAGAAGATGTGAAAGAACATGTGGAAGAACATGTGGAAGAACATGTCAAAGAACATGTGAAAGAACATGTCAAAGAACATGTGGAAGAACATGTGAAAGAACATGTGAAAGAACATGTCAAAGAACATGTCAAAGAACATGTGGAAGAACATATGAAAGAACATGTGGAAGAACATGTGAAAGAACATGTGGAAGAACATGTCAAAGAACATGTCAAAGAACATGTGGAAGAACATATGAAAGAACATGTGGAAGAAGATGTGAAAGAACATGTGGAAGAACATGTGAAAGAACATGTGGAAGAACATGTGAAAGAACATGTGGAAGAACATGTGAAAGAACATGTGGAAGAACATGTGGAAGAACATGTGAAAGAACATGTGGAAGAACATGTGAAAGAACATGTGAAAGAACATGTGGAAGAACATGTGGAAGAACATATGAAAGAACATGTGGAAGAACATGTGGAAGAACATGTGAAAGAACATGTGGAAGAACATATGAAAGAACATGTGGAAGAACATGTGGAAGAACATGTGAAAGAACATGTGGAAGAACATGTCAAAGAACATGTCAAAGAACATGTCAAAGAACATGTGAAAGAATGGAGAATAGCTTTCTAAGGGATGAAAAAACATCCATAGACAGGAAGATGCATGTTGTTAATGAATGTCTATGGTTTTATACTGTGAGTTTCTTTGTAGCAACGATGTACCTGTTCAAAAGTAACACATAACGTATTCACATATAATTACTTAAAACCTTGATTGCAGATGATGTTATCGTACTTAATTATCCTATTACTGCGTTTATGCGAGCCTGACTATGGGGCTCGTCTCTATCTAGAGGCTTCTTCTACATATAGAGACACATATGATAGCACTGTTAGCAGACAGAGGCCTCTCTCCTTCTCCGTGCACACAGCATGCGCACCCCTAAGTCGTGACGCACCCTGCCTGCTATTTCTAAAGGCCGTCATCCATTTTGTTGACGATGACTGTGGAGCTTGCTGCTGGGTGGTGAGAAATGTGTTTCTCTGGGAGTAAAGAGCCATCTTGTGGCCGGTGGGGGAACTACACACTACACCTACAATACAGACATCACTACAAACAAAAGTAGTGCATAATATGCACTTTGGGACACACACAGGGACAGGACTGTGGGTCTGAATACATGATCACTGTTGTGACAATCCAAATAGACTAGAGACAAATACACTCATTCAGCAAATCATCCCACTTGAATGACTAATTTTATTAATTCAGTAAATTATCCCACTTGAATGACTGTTTTTATTCATTCAGCAAATCATCCCACTTGAATGACTGTTTTTATTCATTCAGCAAATCATCCCACTTGAATGACTGTTTTTATTCATTCAGCAAATCATCCCACTTGAATGACTGTTTTTATTCATTCAGCAAATCATCCCACTTGATGCCCTCAACCTCACACAAATTATCGGTGAACCTACCAGGTACAACCCCAAATCCGTGAACACGGCACCCTCATCGATCATCATAGATCATCCTAACTAACCTGCCCTCCAAATACACCTCTGCTGTCTTCATTCAGGAGCTCATGACCACCCCTCATCACTGTCAAACGCTCCCTAAAACACTTCAGTGAGCAGGCCTTTCTAATCGACCTGGCCCGGGTATCCTGGAAGGATACTGACCTCATTCCGTCAGTAGAGGATGCCTGGTTATTCTTTAAAAGTGCTTTCCTCACCAGCTAACATAAACATGCCCCATTCAAAAAATGTAGAACCAGAAAGAGAAATAGCCCTTGGTTCACTCCAGAACTGACCCTTGACCAGCACAAAAACATCCTGTGGCGGACTGCATTAGCATCGAATAGCCCCCACGATATGCAACTTTTCAGGGAAGTTAGGAACCAATATACACAGGCAGTTAGGAAAGCAAAGGATATCTTTTTCAAAGAGAAATTTGCATCCTGCAGCACAAACTCCAAAAAGTGCTGTAACACTGTAAAGTCCATGGAGAATAATAGCACCTCCCAGCTGCCCACTGCACTGAGGCTAGGAAACACTGTCACCATCGATAAATCCACTATAATTGAGAATTTCAATAAGCATTTTTCTATGGCTGACCATGCTTTCCACCTGGCTACCCCTACCCCAGTCAACAGCCCTGCACCCTCCACAGCAACTTGCCCAAGCCTCTCCCATTTCTCCTTCACCCAAATCCAGATAGCTGATGTTCTGAAAGAGCTGCAAAAGTTGGAACACTTTTCTGATTGCTGCATGGTTCCATATGTGTTGTTTGAGTTTTGATGGCTTCACTGTTATTCTACAATGTGGATGGTAGGAAAGGTGAAAAGGATTAACTGCACACACACACATTATGGGGAACATACAGTACCTCTTGGAAGAGGGTGTGCTAGACCTTGGTCGGAGAGCCCTGCCGCCACAGTTATACATCTCCTTCGCAAAATATTAAACTTCCTGGATGAGCTTCCAGTCTTTTCTGCTCAAAGGCAGTGAAGGATCTTGCACTGCCACCCCTCGAGTGAGTCAGCGTTGTCATAAAAGCAACAAATTGGCGAGGAGCACTAGCAGTCTGCAGCACCCAGCCTCACCCTCCGAGAATCTGAAGTCAAATGTCTACTGAAGATCTGGTGCTTCTGTCGCCAACCAAGATGGGCCTACAGCAGTACTTAGATCTTCTGCAAAGATTCTGTCAGACCTGGGCCATGATAGTAAATCTCAGTAAGACAAAAATAACTGTTCCAAAAAAAGGTCCAGTTGTCAGGACCACGAATCCAAATTCCATCTAGGCGCTGTTGCCCTAGATCACACAAAAAACTATACATACCTCATACCTCGGCCTAAACATCAGCACCACAGGTAACTTTCACAGGTAACTTTCAAAGCTGTGAACGATCTGAGAGACAAGGCAAGAAGGGCCTTCTATTCCATCAAAAATTGACATACCATTTAAGATCTGACTAAAAATATTTGAATCAGTTATAGAATCCATTGCCCTTTATGGTTGTGAGGTCTGGGGTACGTCCAATCAAGAACCAAAAATAAAATAAATTGACCCTGCATGCAGAATTTTGCAAAAATATCCTCTGTGTACAACATAAAGCACCAAATAATGCATGCAGAGCAGAATTAGACCATTACCTGCTAATTATAAAAACTCTTGAAGAGCCGTTAAACTCTCCAACCGCCTAAAAGGAAGCGATTCCAACAAGAAATCGGATGCGACTTCCATAACAAACCCATCACCTACAGAGAGATGAACCTGGAGAAGAGCCCCCTAAGCAAGCTGATCCTGGGGCTCTGTTCACAAACACACCCCACAGTGCCCCAGGACAGCAACACAATTAGACCCAACCAAGTCATGACAAAACAAAAAGATATGTCACTGGTGTAGAGAAGAGTAGGCAGTCGCAGGTTTAGAACTACTGCATTTTTTAAAGCACCATAGAATAAAGCAGGATGAAGACCCAAACGCTGTTGTGCTCAAAATATATCTCCATAACCAAAAAAAAAGAACAGGGTAAACCCAAAGTGCAAAATATAAAGTGGGTGCGACTCCTCTCAGGAAAACAAATAATATTTACAATGACCGCCAAAGACAGAGGGAATATATATACGGTAATAGAGTGGGGATTGGAACCAGGTGTCTGTAATGATGACGAGACAAGTCTGGGGTTGATGAGTGAAGGGCGTTTGCCAGCAGCTAGAAGGCCGGCGATGCCGAACGCCTGAGATGGACAGGAGGGGGAGCCAAAGCGAAGGCTGGTGTGACAAGATAATTACTTGACACAAAGAATCAACAAAAAAAACAGAGCAAACTAGGATGCTATTTGGCCCTAAACAGAGAGGACACAGTGGCGGAATACCTGACCACTGTGACTGACCTGTAGTGGAGCAGGTTGAGAGCTTTAAGTTCCTTTGTGTCCACATCAACAATAAAACTAGAATGGTACAAACACACCAAGACAGTCGTGAAGAGGGCACGACAAAGCCTGTTCCCCCTCAGGAAACTAAAAAGATTTGGCATGGGTCCTGAGATCCTCAAAAGGTTCTACAGCTGCAACATCGAGAGCATCCTGACTGGTTGCATCACTGCCTCCGACCGCAAGGCACTTCAGAGGGTAGTGGTACGGCCCAGTACATCACTGAGGCTAAGCTGCCTGCCATCCAGGACCTCTACACCAGGCAGTGTCAGAGGAAGGCCCTAAAAATTGTCAAAGACTCCAGCCACCCCAGTCATAGACTGTTCTCTCTACTAACGCATGGCAAGCGGTACCAGAGTGCCAAGTCTAGGACAAAAAGGATTCTCAACCGTTTTTTCCCCCAAGCCATAAGACTCCTGAACAGGTAACCAAGTGCCCCTCCCCCCTTTAACTATACATTCATGTACATACTACCTCAATTGGCCCAACCAACCAGTGCTCCCGCTCATTGGCTAACCAGGCTATCTGCATTGTGTCCCACCACCTGCCAACCCCTCTTTTTACGCTATTGCTACTCTCTGTTCATCATATATTGTATGCATAGTCACTTTAACCATACCTACATGTACATACTACCTCAATAAGCCTGACTATGGCCTCCCGGGTCTAGGGCACTGCAGCGTTAGCTGTGCCACCCGAGACCCTGGGTTTGCGCCTAGGCTCTGTTGCAGCCGGCCACGACCGGAAGGTCAGTGGGGCGACGCACAATTGTGTTACGGTTTTCTTCCGTCGAAGGAGAGTCGGACCAAAATGCAGCGTGGTAATTTTCATACATGTTTAATGAACGACAAAAACACAAACAATACAAAACAACAAACGGAACGTGAAAACCTATACAGCCTATCTGGTGACTACAAACACAGAGACAGGAACAATCACCCACGAAACACTCAAAGAATATGGCTGCCTAAATATGGTTCCCAATCAGAGACAACGAAAATCACCTGCCTCTGATTAAGAACCGCCTCAGGCAACCATAGACTTTCCTAGACAACCCTACTCAGCCACAATCCCAATACCTACTAAAACCCCAATACAAAAACACACCACAAAAATAAACCCATGTCACACCCTGGCCTGACCAAATAAATAAAGAAAACACAAAATACTAAGACCAAGGCGTGACAAATTGGCCTAGCGTCGTCTGGGTTAGGGAGGGTTTGGCCGGTAGGGATATCCTTGTCTCATCGCGCACTAGTGACTCCTGTGGCGGGCAAGGTGCAGTGCACGCTAACCAGGTCGCCAGGTTCACGGTGTTTCCTCCAACACATTGGTGCGGCTGGCTTCCGGGTTGGATGCGCACTGTGTTAAGAAGCAGTGCTGCTTGGCTTGGTTGGGTTGTATTTCGGGGGATGCATGGCTTTTGACCTTTGTCTCTCCCGAGCCCGTGCGGGAGTTGTAGCGACGAGACAAGATAGTAACTACTAAGACTTCGATTTGACCCAGAATTAAGGAAAACTTTGACTATGTACAGACTCAGTGAGCATAGCCTTGCTATTGAGAAAGGCCGCCATAGGCAGACATGGCTCTCAAGAGAAGACAGGCTATGTGCTCACTGCCCACAAAATGAGGTGGAAACTGAGCTGCACTTCCTAACCTCCTGACAAATGTATGACCATATTAGAGACACATATTTCCCTCAGATTACACAGATCCACAAAAAAAATTAAAACAAACCCAATTTTGATAAACTCCCATATCTATTGGTGTGCCATCACAGCAGCAAGATTTGTGACCTGTTGCCACAAGAAAAGGCTAACCAGTGAAGAACAAACACCATTGTAAATACAACCCATATTTATGTTGATTTATTTTCACTTTTGTACTTTTTAAATTATTTGCACATCGTTACAACACTGTATAATATTTTTTTATTTTGTAACTTTTGTAAGTGTAGTGTTTACTGTAAAATGCTTTATTGTTTATTTCACTGTTGTCTATTATCTAGTTCACTTGCTTTGGCAATATAAACATATGCCAATAAAGACCTTAAATTTAATTGAAATCGAATTCAGAGAGAGATAGAGAGAGACACACACACACACACACACACACACACACACACACACACACACACACAGAGACACACATAGAGAGAGAGAGAGTGAGAGAGAGAGAGAGAGAGAGAGAGAGACAGAGAGAGAGAGAGAGAGAGAGAGAGAGAGAGAGAGAGAGAGACAGACACAGACACAGACACACACAGAGAGAGAGAGACACACACACACACACACAGAGACACAGAGAGAGAGAGAGAGAGAGAGAGAGAGAGAGACACAGGCACACAGACAGAGAGCGAGAGAGAGAGAGACACACACACAGACACACACATCGGCTGGGTCTGGGCTCCACAGCTGCTGCTGTTGCTGAGGTCCTTAGTTAGAAACACGGTACAGGCCCGGTGCAGGGCCAGGGGATGACCCCAGATAAGGGTTCCCGCTGGGTGTTGCCTGGAGGGCAATCAGGGTAAAGTCAACTACTGTATGGCACACTGCTGCATGGCACTTCAACACTGTGTTAGTTCACCGAGAGTACGAGGAGCAGGTGTCACCTGAGATGGAGTCAAGCACCTGTTCAGAATATGAAGCTTGAATTTACAGGTTGAGTGTTAGTATGTCTGCTTATTTAGAGAGGAGCAGGTGTTATCTGAGATGGAGTCAAGTACCTGTTCAGAATATGAACCTTGAACTTACAGGTTGAGTGTTAGTATGTCTGCTTATTTAGAGAGGAGCAGGTGTTATCTGAGATGGAGTCAAGTACCTGTTCAGAATATGAACCTTGAACTTACACGCATCGCGCCGACAGAAACAAACATCTTTCTGGTAAGAAGAGTGGCGGGGGCGTATGCCTCATGACTAACGAGACATGGTGTGATGAAGGAAACATACAGGAACTCAAATCCTTCTGTTCACCTGATTTAGAATTCCTCACAATCAAATGTAGACCGCATTATCTTCCAAGAGAATTCTCTTCGATTATAATCACAGCCGTATATATCCCCCCCCAAGCAGACACATCGATGGCTCTGAACGAACTTTATTTAACTCTTTGCAAACTGGAAACCATTTATCCGGAGGCTGCATTCATTGTAGCTGGGGATTTTAACAAAACTAATCTGAAAACAAGACTCCCTAAATTTTATCAGCATATCGATTGCGCAACCAGGGGTGGTAAAACCTTGGATCATTGTTACTCCGCGACGCATATAAGGCCCTGCCCCGCCCCCCTTTCGGAAAAGCTGACCACGACTCCATTTTGCTGATCCCTGCCTACAGGCAGAAACTAAAACAAGAGGCTCCCACGCTGAGGTCTGTCCAACGCTGGTCAGACCAAGCTGACTCCACACTCCAAGACTGCTTCCATCACGTGGACTGGGACATGTTTCGTATTGCGTCAGATGGAAATATTGACGAATACGCTGATTCGGTGTGCGAGTTCATTAGAACGTGCGTCGAAGATGTCGTTCCCATAGCAACGATAAAAACATTCCCAAACCAGAAACCGTGGATTGATGGCAGCATTCGGGTGAAACTGAAAGCGCGAACCACTGCTTTTAATCAGGGCAAGGTGTCTGGTAACATGTCCGAATATAAACAATGCAGCTATTCCCTCCGCAAGGCTATTAAACAAGCTAAGCGTCAGTACAGAGACAAAGTGGAATCTCAATTCAATGGCTCAGACACAAGAGGCATGTGGCAGGGTCTATAGTCAATCACGGACTACAAGAAGAAACCCAGCCCAGTCACGGACCAGGATGTCTTGCTCCCAGGCAGACTAAATAACTTTTTTGCCCGCTTTGAGGACAATACAGTGCCACTGACACGGCCTGCAACGAAAACATGCGGTCTCTCCTTCACTGCAGCCGAGGTGAGTAAGACATTTAAACGTGAGGGTAGGCAACAACATCTCCTCCCCGCTGATCCTCAACATGGGGGCCCCACAAGGGTGCGTTCTGAGCCCTCTCCTGTACTCCCTGTTCACCCACGACTGCGTGGCCACGCACGCCTCCAACTCAATCATCAAGTTTGCGGACGACACAACAGTGGTAGGCTTGATTACCAACAACGACGAGACGGCCTACAGGGAGGAGGTGAGGGCCCTCGAAGTGTGGTGTCAGGAAAATAACCTCACACTCAACGTCAACAAAACTAAGGAGATGATTGTGGACTTCAGGAAACAGCAGAGGGAACACGCCCCTATCCACATCGATGGATCAGTAGTGGAGAGGGTAGCAAGTTTCAAGTTCCTCGGCATACACATCACAGACAAACTAAATTGGTCCACTCACACTGACAGCGTCGTGAAGAAGGCGCAGCAGCGCCTCTTCAACCTCAGGAGGCTGAAGAAATTCGGCTTGTCACCAAAAGCACTCACAAACTTCTACAGATGCACAATCGAGAGCATCCTGGCGGGCTGTATCACCGCCTGGTACGGCAACTGCTCCGCCCTCAACCGTAAGGCTCTCCTGAGGGTAGTGAGGTCTGCACAACGCATCACCGGGGGCAAACTACCTGCCCTCCAGGACACCTACACCACCCGATGTTACAGGAAGGCCATAAAGATCATCAAGGACATCAACCACCCGAACCACTGCCTGTTCACCCCGCTATCATCCAGAAGGTGAGGTCAGTACAGGTGCATCAAAGCTGGGACCGAGAGACTGAAAAACAGCTTCTATCTCAAGGCCATCAGACTGTTAAACAGCCACCACTAACATTGAGTGGCTGCTGCCAACACACTGTCATTGACACTGACCCAACTCCATCCACTTTAATAATGGGAATTGATGGGAAATGATGTAAATATATCACTAGCCACTTTAAACAATGCTACCTTATATAATGTTACTTACCCTACATTATTCATCTCATATGCATACGTATATACTGTACTCTAGATCATCGACTGCATCCTTATGTCACTAGCCACTTTAACTATGCCACTTTGTTTACTTTGTCTACGTACTCATCTCATATGTATATACTGTACTCGATACCATCTACTGTATGCTGCTCAGTACCATCACTGATTCATATATCCTTATGTACATATTCCTTATCCCCTTACACTGTGTATAAGACAGTAGTTTTGGAATTGTTCGTTAGATTACTTGTTGGTTATCACTGCATTGTCGGAACTAGAAGCACAAGCATTTCGCTACACTCGCATTAACATCTGCTAACCATGTGTATGTGACAAATACAATTTGATTTGATTTGATTTGATTTACAGGTTGAGTGTTAATATGTCTGCTTATTTAGAGAGGAGCAGGGGTTTCACTTTAATGTACTAGAAGAGCCTATAACCTTTAGTGTTCCAATGGTTATTAACAGTCTGTGCGTGTTCAACACAATTCCTCTAGAAACCTGTTGATTCATTTACATTTCGAGTTGAGATAATTCTGCCATTAAAGTTTGAGCAGCTGCATCAAAATGCTTGAATATTTAGCTGAATGTTTTCCGCTGTGCAGTTATTTTGAAATGAGGGTTTTAACATATGGTTGTAAATGTCAGAGTTTTTATTTAACTAGGCAAGTCAGTTATTTACAATGATGGCCTACCGGGGCCTTGTTCAAGGGTAGAACGACAGGTTTTTACCTTGTCAGCTCAGGGATTCGATCAAGCAACCTTTCAGTTATTGGCCCGACGCTCTAACCACTGGGCTATCTGGCCCGACGCTCTAACCACAGGGCTACCTGGCCCGACGCTCTAACCACTAGTCTACCTGGCCCGACGCTCTAACCACTAGTCTACCTGGCCCGACGCTCTAACCACTAGGCTACCTGGCCCGACGCTCTAACCACTAGTCTACCTGGCCCGACGCTCTAACCACTAGTCTAAATGGCCCGGCGCTCTAACCACAGGGCTACCTGGCCCGGTGCTCTAACCACAGGGCTACCTGGCCCGACGCTCTAACCACAGGGCTACCTGGCCCGACGCTCTAACCACTGGGCTACCTGGCCCGGCGCTCTAACCACTAGTCTACCTGGCCCGACGCTCTAACCACTAGTCTACCTGGCCCGACGCTCTAACCACTAGTCTACCTGGCCCGATGCTCTAACCACTAGTCTACCTGACCCGACGCTCTAACCACTAGTCTACCTGACCCGACGCTCTAACCACAGGGCTACCTGGCCCGACGCTCTAACCACAAGTCTACCTGGCCCGACGCTCTAACCACTAGTCTATCTGACCCGACGCTCTAACCACAGGGCTACCTGGCCCGACGCTCTAACCACTAGTCTACCTGGCCCGACGGTCTAACCACTAGTCTACCTGACCCGACGCTCTAACCACTGGGCTACCTGGCCCGGTGCTCTAACCACAGGGCTACCTGGCCCGACGCTCTAACCACTAGTCTACCTGACCCGACGCTCTAACCACTGGGCTACCTGGCCCGGTGCTCTAACCACTGGGCTACCTGGCCCGGTGCTCTAACCACAGGGCTACCTGGCCCGACGCTCTAACCACTAGGCTACCTGCCGCCCCATTATATAGAAATGCTAATATTTGACAATGCTGTTCTCACAATAAATGTTTTCCTATTTATCAAACTACATCCAGATAATGCTTTCTACCTCTCATTCTAATACAAACTCTCTAAAGAAAATAGCTGTAGGTGTGGTGTTATGATTTTGAACAGATAACTAGCAACAATGACAAGAAGCTTCCTTGTGTGGAATCGTAGGTGGTTCGTTTCAGCTTGTTCTATCTTACTACTGATACCATGTCTTGTTTTGATGTGTTTTAAATCATATGGAAAAGATTTGCTAGCTAGCTTACCAACAACTGTAACAGTGTATTTGAGAGACAACAAATGCTCATTGTGCACATGTATTTATGTTTTCAATAAACATTAGAAGGCAAAATATAGTTTCCCCCGTAGTCAACCATTTAAGCCAACTCCATGTGTTTTGAACTCATTGCCATTTCCTCTTCAGCCATGTGGTGGTGCCAAAGTTGTCAAGATCATTGATAAATGAGGTAGGGTAGCCGGTTGAACTCTCAAACTTAACAAATAATGTGTGTGTGTGTGTGTGTGTGTGTGCGTGCGTGCGTGCGTGCGTGCGTGTGTGTTCTTATCACATACACCGGACAGGTGCAGTAAAATGTGTTGATTTTACAGGGTCAGCCACATAGTATACGATGCCCCTGAAGCAAATATGGGTTAAGACTGGAAAGATTGTTCACTTGTCGGCTCTGGTATTCAAACCAGTAACCTTTTGGTGATTGGCCAAACCCTCTAACTGCTAGGCTACCCCTTACGAGAAATATTGCAGTCAGAGTGCAGTATAACTGCAGTTAGAGTGCAGTATGACTGCAGTTAGAGTACAGTATAACTGCAGTTAGAGTACAGTATAACTGCAGTTAGAGTGCAGTATAACTGCAGTTAGAGTGCAGTATAACTGCAGTTAGAGTGCAGTATAACTGCAGTTAGAGTACAGTATAACTGCAGTTAGAGTGCAGTATAACTGCAGTTAGAGTGCAGTATAACTGCAGTTAGAGTACAGTATAACTGCAGTTCAACTGCAGTACACTTCAGTTATTCTGCAATTACTGCGTCCAAATTACCCCCAATCGATTGCAATTACTCCACTTTTACTGCAGTTTCTAAACTACAATATTTTTTTGTAAGGTACCTTGTGTATTGGTTTACGGGTCTTTATGGAGAGCAAAGTATCTTCATTAGGTGAGTGTCTTTACCCACTTGCACAAACTGGTTGAATCAACATCGTTTCAATACAGTGGCCACTTTAGCATGTAAATGTTGGTGGGGCAAACTCCTGCAATTTGTTTAAAAGACGCATGCCAGCAAAGCCACAACACAACACAACACAAGACAACACAACACAACACAACACAACACAACACAACACAACACAACACAAGACAAGACAAGACAAGACAAGACAAGACAAGACAAGACAAGACAAGACAAGACAAGACAAGACAAGACAAGACAATATAAGCCACTACACAACACAAGACAACACAACACAACACAAGACAACAGAACACAATATAAGCCACTACACAACACAAGACAACACAACACAAGACAACACTACACAACACAACACAACAGAACACTAAACAATACAAGACAACACAACACAACACAACAGAACACTAAACAATATAAGCCACTACACAACACAACACAACACAACAGAACACTAAACAATATAAGCCACTACACAACACAACACAACAGAACACTAAACAATATAAGCCACTACACAACACAAGACAACACAACAGAACACTAAACAATACAAGCCACTACACAACACAACACAACAGAACACTAAACAATATAAGCCACTACACAACACAACACAACAGAACACTAAACAATACAAGCCACTACACAACACAAGACAACACAACAGAACACTAAACAATACAAGCCACTACACAACACAAGACAACACAACAGAACACTAAACAATACAAGCCACTACACAACACAAGACAACACAACAGAACACTAAACAATACAGCTTCTATCTCAAGGCCATCAGACTGTTAAACAGCAATCACTAACATTGAGTGGCTGCTGCCAACACACTGTCATTGACACTGACCCAACTCCAGCCACTTTAATAATGGGAATTGATGGGAAATGATGTAAATATATCACTAGCCACTTTAAACAATGCTACCTTATATAATGTTACTTACCCTACACTATTCATCTCATATGCATATGTATATACTGTACTCTAGATCATCGACTGCATTCTTATGTCACTAGTCACTTTAACTATGCCACTTTGTTTACTTTGTCTACATACTCATCTCATATGTATATACTGTACTCGATACCATCTACTGTATGCTGCTCTGTACCATCACTCATTCATATATCCTTATGTACATATTCCTTATCCCCTTACACTGTGTATAAGACAGTAGTTTTGGAATTGTTAGTTAGATTACTTGTTGGTTATCACTGCATTGTCGGAACTAGAAGCACAAGCATTTCGCTACACTCGCATTAACATCTGCTAACCATGTGTATGTGACAAATAACATTTGATTTGATTTGATTTGATTTACAAGCCACTACACAACACAAGACAACACAACAGAACACTAAACAATACAAGCCACTACACAACACAAGACAACACAACACAACACTAAACAATACAAGCCACTACACAACACAAGACAACACAACAGAACACTAAACAATACAAGCCACTACACAACACAACACAACACAACACAACACTAAACAATACAAGCCACTACACAACACAACAGAACACGAAACAATACAAGCCACTACACAACACAAGACAACACAACAGAACACGGAACAATACAAGCCACTACACAACACAAGACAACACAACAGAACACTAAACAATACAAGCCACTACACAACACAACACAACAGAACACTAAACAATACAAGCCACTACACAACACAAGACAACACAACAGAACACTAAACAATACAAGCCACTACACAACACAACACAACAGAACACTAAACAATACAAGCCACTACACAACACAACACAACAGAACACTAAACAATACAAGCCACTACACAACACAACACAACAGAACACTAAACAATACAAGCCACTACACAACACAAGACAACACAACAGAACACTAAACAATACAAGCCACTACACAACACAACACAACAGAACACTAAACAATACAAGCCACTACACAACACAACACAACAGAACACGAAACAATACAAGCAACAACACAACACAACAGAACACTAAACAATACAAGCCACTACAACACAAGACAACACAACAGAACACTAAACAATACAAGCCACTACACAACACAAGACAACACAACAGAACACTAAACAATACAAGCCACTACACAACACAAGACAACACAACAGAACACTAAACAATACAAGCCACTACACAACACAAGACAACACAACAGAACACTAAACAATACAAGCCACTACACAACACAAGACAACACAACAGAACACTAAACAATACAAGCCACTACACAACACAAGACAACACAACAGAACACTAAACAATACAAGCCACTACACAACACAAGACAACACAACAGAACACTAAACAATACAAGCCACTACACAACACAACACAACACAACAGAACACTAAACAATACAAGCCACTACACAACACAATATATTAATTGGATTATATGGGTGACAAACGGTGCCCACAAACTGTTAGGGCCTACAGTACATAAAGCTGTCCCAACAGCAGAGTCCCAACAGTAGAGTCCCAACAGCAGACTCCCAACAGTAGAGTCCCAACAGTAGAGTCCCAACAGCAGACTCCCAACAGTAGAGTCCCAACAGCAGACTCCCAACAGTAGAGTCCCAACAGTAGAGTCCCAACAGCAGAGTCCCAACAGCAGAGTCCCAACAGTAGAGTCCCAACAGTAGAGTCCCAACAGCAGAGTCCCAACAGTAGAGTCCCAACAGCAGAGTCCCAACAGCAGAGTCCCAACAGCAGAGTCCCAACAGCAGAGTCCCAACAGCAGAGTCCCAACAGTAGAGTCCCAACAGCAGAGTCCCAACAGTAGAGTCCCAACAGCAGAGTCCCAACAGTAGAGTCCCAACAGCAGAGTCCCAACAGTAGAGTCCCAACAGCAGACTCCCAACAGTAGAGTCCCAACAGTAGAGTCCCAACAGCAGAGTCCCAACAGTAGAGTCCCAACAGCAGAGTCCCAACAGTAGAGTCCCAACAGCAGAGTCCCAACAGCAGAGTCCCAACAGTAGAGTCCCAACAGCAGAGTCCCAACAGTAGAGTCCCAACAGCAGAGTCCCAACAGCAGAGTCCCAACAGTAGAGTCCCAACAGCAGAGTCCCAACAGTAGAGTCCCAACAGCAGACTCCCAACAGTAGAGTCCCAACAGTAGAGTCCCAACAGCAGAGTCCCAACAGTAGAGTCCCAACAGCAGAGTCCCAACAGTAGAGTCCCAACAGCAGACTCCCAACAGTAGAGTCCCAACAGTAGACTCCCAACAGCAGAGTCCCAACAGCAGACTCCCAACAGTAGAGTCCCAACAGCAGACTCCCAACAGCAGAGTCCCAACAGTAGAGTCCCAACACCATACCACTGCTCTGCCCCACCTGCCCTGAATGACGGGTCGGCACTGTTTTCAATGTAATTTGTCAATGTATTTTAATCTAATCTATGTGGAAAATGTGGATTTGAAAAAAAAGTCATCAACATAATAAACTGTTCTTTTGAGGATGACATTCCTATCACAGGATTTTTGTCATTATTGTCACCCATTTTCAACATAGACAAACCTTGTATAAAATGTTGAATTTGTACCTTTGAAACAACGGCAGATCTTCAACGCAATATTCACTATAAGAAAAATATATATATATGGGCCGGGCAGCACATCCTAGTGTAGCGTTGATCTAGCTACAGCTATTCATTTGGTCTATAATACGGGGTTTTAAGCAAGCCTTGCTTAGCTATGCTATTTGTCACTGTAAAGGGCTTGACATTGGCAAGTCCTTCTCCTGGTAAAGTTGTCAATTTGACTTTCTGTCATCAACACTATAGATGGCAAGCAAATCAAACAATACCTGGATATATAGCCATCTAGTTTATCTTCTCAACGTTAGCTTGTTAACTAGCCTTATTGATGTGATCTGTTATTATCTAACTAGCCAATTTGATATGGTCCATCAATCAATGTAGCCTATCATGCCTGTCAGCAATGACCATACATCGTGACCATACACTAAAAACAATGTTGAAAACGGGCTACAATGTTAGCTAACTTCGCTAGGTTGGTTAGAGAAAAAGTACATTAGTTCTACTTTCTGTACCGCTATGTTTAGCCAACTGTACAACATTTCTACCGTTAGCTTGTAAAGTAAACATCATCAGCTAACAGTACATTGGCAAATGAGCCCCTTTTGCTGTTTGACAGGCAGAGCCCACAACGGATGGGAAATAAACCCAAACTACTCACACTTGTCAGATGTAGTTCACTTTTTATTTTATATCACTAAAATATCCAATAAATGGTGGCCAGTATTGAAATGACAGGATCAGTTTATGTTTACTGACCATATAAAGCATGCAGTTACTTACTGAATAACTGATGATGGAGCTACATGTGTGCATGTGTTTTGTTTTGTTTTAATCGGAAATGTGTAGTCCTGGCTATGCTCTTCAAGAGGTGATGACAATATTACAACCAAATAGTTCACATTTACCTAACAATCCCCTGTAAACGGCATGATTTTAGCATAGCTGGGGTCTCCTTGCACCCCGAGCAGGCTCTGCAATGTGGTCTCAGAACATTTAATATTATTCTGTAGGCAAATTTGAGACGCTAATTATAATTTGTATGATATGTTACTAGCTAAAAAAGTAGTAGCTAAATAGCCTTGCTAAGATTGGAACCATTGGACATTCACTTTATTTTCCCACTCATCTACCCCGACCAACTACCCACCCTTCTTTTGCTTTTGCCTTAAGTGACCTTATATCTTATGTAACCATACCAAACATAACATATCATACTCATTTGAGTGTCCTGGATTTACATTTACTATGTTATGTATAGTCTATGAGACCAGGCTGGGCAAATCGAACACTCTGCACCTTATTGTTACATTTTAATGGTAATGACCTATAGATTCCAAAGGGTACGTTCAAGAGAGCAAATTATACGTAACCATACTTTATCAATTACATTTCATCAATGATCATATCAATGATCATATCATATATAGCATTTGGGATGTCAGCAACAGCTATTGTTTAATTTCAGCCCAGGATTCAACGAAAATTGTGACAATACGCAAAATGCTATCCTCTGAGACCGTTATTAATCATTTCAGTTATTTTAACTGGTTTTCATGGAAAAAAATAAACATGACAAAAGTTTGACTCGCAAACACTTCACACTTCCTCAGTCTATCAAGCGTTCGTCGTGTGTCAAATAAACAGCAGAGAAGTTTAGTGTTAATTGATGCGCAGTTCCAATGAAAGTGAGCGCCTGGCGAATTCATAGACATACTCTAAAAGTCAGCGGTGGGAGGGACAGAGGAAATTGTCATCAGTTTGGGATAGCCTATTAACTTGACGCGAGAGCAGCTGGAAATGTCCAATCACTTCAAGTTTCCATTCACTCTTCAACTCTACAATAATTTCTTCGGTTACAGGAATGATACAGGTGTTTGGGACTGAATGCGACTCAGACTTGACCAGGGGAAATGAATGTAAAAGGCAGCGGGACTCTTCTGAGGATTCTTATGATGTTTCTCTTCTTCTCACGAAGTTTGCAGTGGACTTACAGGGAGCATCAGGATGATGCGAACAGGTAGGCTATACCACGCGTCGCGCGCCCTGGGAATTTTTTTGATGGGTTTGGATTTGACATTACGCAGGGTGCTGTAGATATCAAGAGAAACATTGTACGGGATACCTGGGTTATATTGTGATAGGTTGTATATTATTTATCCCGAAGGACGTGCATTAATAGCCTAATGTTATTATTTTACAGTGAAGTCTGTTCTGAGAATAAGATTGCCACAACCAAATATCCTTGCTTAAAAACAACTGGAGAGGTGACAACTTGTTACAGGTAGGCTCATTTAAATTTATAATATTCCATTGCAATGTAGAACATTATTCTCTCTTGTGAGCTGAGATTACGGTACTAAATTATAATTGCCTTTTTGTGTGTGTGTGTGTGGGGGGGGGCTAGTTATTTTGCTTCTGTGATGCTGCATATCACAAACATTCAGTAACCAGACTTAGATTCACTGTTGCTATGGAAGTCATTCCAAATGATACAGTAGGTTCAAGAGAGCAAATGAAATTGGAACCATAATTTATCAATCATATGTCATCAATGATCCTAGCCTATATAGCATTTGGGAACAAACCTTCAGTGACCAGAGTTGTAAACGGCTTCATGGGATAGCCGATGCTTTTATGAATTGATTAACCATATTGGCTAAAATATTGAATGATACATTATGTAAGGTAGACGTAATTGACCATAAACAGATAAATACACCAAAAGATGTCTAGATATTTTACGTAGTTTTTCCTATAGCAGAAGTGTAGGTGGTTGAAATAAACCTATAATTTGTCTAATTGCTTTCATGTAATGGTATTTGGCAATGTGTCAATAATGATTGGAAAGTCAATGATGTAATTACATTGTAACAGGTCAACACACGGATTAGATAGATTTACCTTCTATCAAAACACAGTGCATCCATCTAACACTGAACCCCTTTGCAATGGGTGTCTGTCCATAACCGTGAGAGACTCATTACTCTGCTGCATTTCCTGTCTGGCACTGGCGGGGAATGACACACACGTAACACACGTAACTTCATCATGTTATTTCAGCCCCCTGTTTGTCATGTGGTCTTTAAATGATTACTGTGGTTATTGCTTAGACTCACTGTTGTCTTCATACGTTGTTCATTTAACTAACGAGAGAAAGGCTGGTGTTACAGGAGGAAAGAAATGTGCCTATGTATCTGAGGCAGCTGGGTGCATTTCAGTCCACCTGCATTGTAACAAGTTACCACATGATAGGCTGCCTATCAGCTCTCTCACTGTGTTGAAATGTGTGTAGGATGTCTCTCCATCGTCATGCCAGGCATTGCTCAAGAGTTTATCGCCAATTTTAGTTGGTATTTCTTCCCTTTCGTAAGAATCTGTCTTTTACATCTTAACTCATGGTTGTGGGCTCTACTAATACGGACCATGGGCTAACTTGACCCTGTCTCTCTATCTGGCATAGTAATGACTGAGGCATGTTTAAACGGAACAAGGGTAGGCACATTTTGCCTGTTTTTTTTATGTGTAACAGTTGGACTCTTACAGTGATGGTATTTGGATTGAGTGTCTGTTGGAGAAAAAAGAAAGATTCATTAGGTGCTGCTATGTTTTATTGGCAAATACATCTACCAATAAATGTTATTCTGGAAAAAGGATGGTAACGACAGATCTGAAACAGTGTCTGACAACTATAACAGATAGGTTGCTATGGGAGACTACTAGGAAGAGCTTGCTTGGACCCTTCCATTATATCTGTGCTACTTAGTGTATTTAAATAGACTTTTGTTTATGACTTTCCTAAATAGATTTGAGAATACAGGAGGTATAGATTTGAGAATACACAAGGTAAAGATTACATTAACTTGATTTATTGCACACACTGTCTAGCTTACAGCTAGCTGCTAGCCGTCTTCCGCGGGTGAGCTCTGTCTAGCCTACAGCTAGCTTCCAGCCGTCTTCTGCGGAAGAGCTCTGTCTAGCCTAGAGCTAGCTGCTAGCTGTCTTCCGCGGGAGAGCTCTGTCTAGCCTACAGCTAGCTGCTAGCTGTCTTCCGCTGGAGAGCTCTGTCTAGCCTACAGCTAGCTGCTAGCCGTCTTCTGCGGGTGAGCTCTGTCTAGCCTACAGCTAGCTTCTAGCCATCTTCCGCGGGAGAGCTCTGTCTGCATACAGCTAGGCCCGAGAGAGGAGAAACAGAGTGCTTCCAGCCCTGCCACACTTAATTGATATGTGGCGTGTGTAATTGTTGATTTGTTGTTCTTCCAAATATTGATGGTGGTCTCAAGCAGTTTGTTGTCCTGCTCGTATCCTCCCTTCTCCTCTTTCTCCTCTCCTAACCTCTCCTATCCTCCCCTCTCCTCTCTTCTCCTCTCCTAACCTCTCCTCCCCTCCTAAGCCGAGGCATTCCTGGGTAAATCCGTTAGTTTACTCTAAACGGACTTAAGGCCATAGAATCAGTAACATGCATAAGGATATCTTCTCCAACATTCTTCTCCTGTCCTTGTCCTCGCTATCTACCCCCTTGCAGGTCTGTGGTTATTTTCAACGAGTTTCTCCCCTCCTTCTCTCCACTCATTTTCCTCCCCCTCGTCCTCTCCCCCTGCAACTCTGTGGATAGCTTCAACATGTTTTTCCTCATCCTCTCCCCCTGCAACTTTGCTATCTTTCCCAACATTTTTCTCCTCTCCTCGTCTTCTACCCCCCCCCCTGAAACTCTGTGTGTGGATTCTATCATTTCCCCCCAAAATGAATCCTCTCCTCCACTGCCTGTCCTCTTGTCTCCTCCAAAATGTTTCTCCTCTTCTCTCCTCGCAAGACAGCGATGACCCCTAGAGGACTACGCACTTCATCTGACCTGAACACTAAATCATCTCCACAAAACTATTTTAATGATCTCTTCTTGCGTTTACAGAAAAGTGCTAAATGGAGACAAGTGTTTTCATCTGGCTGCTTTTCCAATCAAATCAAATGTATATTAGTCACATGTGCAAAATACACCTTACAGTGAAATGTTTACTTACTAGCCCCTAACAAACAATGCAGTTTAATAAAAAATGAGAATAATAAATAAAAGTAACAAGTAATTAAAGAGCAACAGTAAAGTAACAATAGCGAGACTATATACAGGGAGGTACCGGTACAGAGTCAATATGCGGGGGCACATAACCTTAGCCGAGGTACTATGTACATGTACAGTCGTGGCTAAAAGTTTTGAAAATGACACAAATATTAATTTTCACAAAGTCTGCTGCCTCAGTTTGTATGATGGCAATTTGCATATACTCCAGAATGTTATGAAGAGTGATCAGATGAATTGCAATTAATTGCAAAGTTCCTCTTTGCCATGCAAATGAACTGAATCCCCCCAAAAAAACATTTCCACTGTATTTCAGCCCTGCCACAAAAGGACCAGCTGACATCATGTCAGTGATTCTCTCGTTAACACAGGTGTGAGTGTTGACGAGGACAAGGCTGGAGATCACTGTCATGCTGATTGAGTTTGAAAAACAGACTGGAAGCTTCAAAAGGAGGGTTGTGCTTGGAATCATTGTTATTCCTCTGTCAACCATGGTTACCTGCAAGGAAACAAGTGCCGTCCTAATTGCTTTGCACTAAAAGGGCTTCACAGGCAAGGATATTGCTGTCAGTAAGATTGCACATACATTTGCCATTTATCAGATCATCAAGAACTTCAAGGAGAGCGGTTCAATTGTTGTGAAGAAGGCTTCACAACGCCCAAGAAAGTCCAGCAAGCGCCAGGACCATCTCCTAAAGTTGATTTAGCTGCAGGATCGGGGCACCACTAGTACAGAGCTTGCTAAGGAATGGCAGCAGGCAGGTGTGACTGCATCTGCACGCACAGTGAGGCGAAGACTTTTGGAGGATGGCCAGAAAGGCAGCAAAGAAGCCACTTCTCTCCAGGAAAAACATCAGGACTGATATTCTGCAAAAGATACAGGGATTGGACTGCTGAGGACTGGGGCAAAGTCCTGTTTTTATGAAACCCCTTTCTGATTGTTTGGGGCATCTGGAAAAAAGCTTGTCCGGAGACGACAAGGTGAGCGCTACCATCAGTCCTGTGAGACCATTGAGACCAATGGTCTCACATGACTTTTGCCATAAGGCAAAAGTGATAACTAAGTGGCTCGGGGAACAAAACATAGATATTTTGGGTCCATGGCCAGGAAACTCCCCAGACGTTAATCCCATTGAGAACTTGTGGTCAATCCTCAAGAGGCGAGTGGACAAACAAAACCCCACAAATTCTGACAAACTCCATGCATTGATTATGCCAGAATGGGCTGCCCAGAAGTTAATTGACAGCATGCCAGGGCGGATTGCAGAGGTCTTGAAAAAGAAGGGTCAACATTGCAAATATTGACTCTTTGCATCAACTTCATGTAATTGACAATAAAAGCCTTTGACACTTATGAAATGCTTGTAATTATACTTCAGTATTCCATAGTAACATCTGACAAAAATATCTAAAGACACTGAAGCAGCAAACTTTGAAAATTAATATTTGTGTCATTCTCAACTTTTGGGCAAGACTGTACAGTTGAAGTTGGAAGTTTACACACACCTTAGCCAAATACATTTAAACTCAGTTTTTCACAATTCCTGACATTTAATCCTTGTAAAAATTCCCTGTCTTTGGTCAGTTAGGATCACCACTTTATTGTAAGAATGTGAAATGTCAGAATAATAGTAGAGATAATGATTTATTTCAGCTTTTATTTATCACATTCCCAGTGGGTCAGAAGTTTACATATACTCAATTAGTCAATTAGCCTATCAGAAGCTTCTAAAGCCATGACATCATTTTCTGTAATTTTCCAATGCCCCAAACAATCAGAAAGGGGTTTCATAAAAACAGGACTTTGCCCCAGTCCTCAGCAGTCCAATCCCTGTATCTTTTGTTCCCAATGGTGGAACAAACTCCCTCACGACGCCAGGACAGCGGAGTCAATCACCACCTTCCGGAGACACCTGAAACCCCACCTCTTTAAGGAATACCTAGGATAGGAGAAAGTAATCGTTCTCACCCCCCCCCTTAAAAGATTTAGATGCACTATTGTAAAGTGGCTGCTCCACTGGATGTCATAAGGTGAATGCACCAATTTGTAAGTCGCTCTGGATAAGAGCGTCTGCTAAATGACTTAAATGTTCCAAGCTGTTTAAAGGCACAGTCGACTTAGTGTATGTAACCTTCTGACCCACTGGAATTGTGATACAGTGAAGTAATCTGTCGGTAAACAATTGTTGGAAAAATTACTTGTGTCATGCACAAAGTAGATGTCCTAACCGACTTGTGTCATGCACAAAGTAGATGTCCTAACCGACTTGTGTCATGCACAAAGTAGATGTCCTAACCGACTTGTGTCATGCACAAAGTAGATGTCCTAACCGACTTGTGTCATGCACAAAGTAGATGTCCTAACCGACTTGTGTCATGCACAAAGTAGATGTCCTAACCGACTTGTGTCATGTACAAAGTAGATGTCCTAACCGACTTGTGTCATGTACAAAGTAGATGTCCTAACCGACTTGTGTCATGCACAAAGTAGATGTCCTAACCGACTTGTGTCATGTACAAAGTAGATGTCCTAACCGACTTGTGTCATGCACAAAGTAGATGTCCTAACCGACTTGTGTCATGCACAAAGTAGATGTCCTAACCGACTTGTGTCATGCACAAAGTAGATGTCCTAACTGACTTGTGTCATGCACAAAGTAGATGTCCTAACTGACTTGTGTCATGCACAAAGTAGATGTCCTAATTGACTTGTGTCATGCACAAAGTAGATGTCCTAATTGACTTGTGTCATGCACAAAGTAGATGTCCTAACTGACTTGCCAAGACTATAGTTTGTTAATAAGAAATTTGTGGAGTGGTGGAGACTCCAACCTAAGTGTATGTAAACTTCCGACTTCAATTGTAGGTAGAGTTATTAAAGTGACTATGCATAGATGATAACAACAAAGATTAGCAGCGGAGTATAAGAGGGGGGATGTAAATAGTCCAGGGAGCCATTTGATTGGGCGTTCAGGAGTCTTATGGCTTGGGGGTAGAAGCTGTTTAGAAGCCTTTTGCACCTAGACTTGGCACTCCTGTACTGCTTGCCGTGCTGTAGCAGAGAGAACAGTGTATGGCTAGGGTGGCTGGAGTCGTTGACAATTCTTAGGGCCTTCCTCTGACACCACCTGGTATAGAGGTCCTGGATGGTAGAAAGCTGTGCCCCAGTGATGTACTGGGCCGTACGCACTAACCTCTGTAGTGCCTTGAGGTCGGGCAGTTGCCATACCAGGCAGTGATGCAACCAGTCAGGATGCTCTCGATGGTGCGCTGTAGAACCCTTTGGGGGTCTGAGGACCCATGCCAGATCTTTTCAGTCTCCTGAAGGGGAATATGCTTTGTCGTGCCCTCTTCACAACTGTCTTGGTGTCCTTGGACCATGTTAGTTTGTTGGTGATGTGCCCTCTTCATGACTGCCATGGTGTCCTTAGACCATGTTAGTTTGTTGGTGATGTGCCCTCTTCATGACTGCCTTGGTGTCCTTGGACCATGTTAGTTTGTTGGTGATGTGGACACCAAGGGACTTGAAGCTCTCAACCTGCTCCACTACAGCTCGTCGATGAGAATGGGGGCTCGGCCCTCCTTTTCCTGTAGTCCACAATCATCTCCTTTGTCTTGACCACGTTGAGGGAGAGGTTGTTGTCCTGGCACCACACGGCCAGGTCTCTGACCTCCTCCCTATAGGCTGTCTCGTCATTGTCGGTGATCAGGCCTACCACTGTTGTGTCATCGGCAAACTTAATGATGGTGTTGGAGTCGTGCCTGGCCGTGCAGTCATTGGTGAACGGAGGACAGGAGGGGACTGAGCATGTGTTTTGAAGATCAGAGTAGCGGATGTGTTGTTACCTACCCTTACCACCTGGGGGCGCCCGTCAGGACGTCCAGGATCCAGTTGCAGAGGGAGGTGTTTAATCCCAGGGTCCTTATCTTATTGATGAGCTTTGAGGGCACTATGGTGTTGAATTCTGAGCTGTAGTCAATGAATAGCATTCTCGCATAGGTGTTCCTTTTGTCCATGTGGGAAAGGGCAGCGTGGAGTGCAATAGAGATTGCATCATCTGTGGATCTGTTGGGGTGGTCCTCAAATTGGAGTGGGTCTATGGTTTCTGGGATAATGGTGTTTGGATGTGAGCCATGACCAGCCTTTCAAAGCACTTTATGGCTACAGACGTGAGTGCTATGGGTCGGTAGTAATTTTGGCAGGTTACCTTAGTGTTCTTGCGCACAGGGACTATAGTGGTCTGCTTAAAACATGTTGGCATTACAGACTCGGACAGGGAGAGGTAAAAAATGTCAGTGAAGATACTTGCTAGTTGGTCTGCGCATGCTCACAGTAATCCGTTTGGTCCTGCAGCCTTGTGAACATTGACCTTTTTAAAGGTGTTACTCACATTGGCTGACGGAGAGCGTGATCACACAGTCTTCTGGAACAGCTGGTGCTATCATGCATGTTTCAATGTTATTTGCCTCGAAGTGAGCATATAAGTAGTTTAGCTCATCTAGTAGGCTCGTGTCACTGGGCAGCTCTTGGCTGTGCTTCCATGACTTCTGGTTGGGGTATGTACGTACGTTCACTGTGGGGACGACATCATCAATGCACTTATTGATGAAGCCAATTAGTCCCGGAACATATTCCAGTCTGTGCTAGAAACACAGTCCTGTAGCTTAGCATCTGCTTCGTCTGACCACTTTTTTATTGATCAAGTCACATGGAATACAGCTCACTGAGTGCAGTCAGCATCAGTCTGTGGTGGTATGTAGACAGCTATGAAAAATACAGATGAAAACTCTCTTGGTAGATAGTGTGGTCTACAGCTTCTCATGAGATACTCTACGTTAGGCGAGCAAAACCTTGAGACTTCCTTAGATATCGTGCACCAGCTGTTATTTACAAAAATACTTAGTCCGCCACCCCTTGTCTTACCAGATGCCGCTGTTCTATTCTGCCGATACAGAGTATAACCAGCCAACTGCATGTTGATAATGTCGTCGTTCAGCCACGACTCAGTGAGGCATAAGATATTACAGTTTTGAATCACCCGTTGGTAGTTTAATCTTCCGCATAGGTCATCCATTTTATTTTCCAAAGTTTGCACATTTGCTAGCAGAATGGAAGGCAGTTGGGGTTTATTCGATCGCCTACGAAATCCCAAAAGGCAGCCTGCCCTCCGGCCCCTTTTTCTCTGCCTTCTCTTCACGCAAATGATTGGGATCTGGGCCTGTTCCCGGGAAAGCAGTTTGTCATTCATGTTGGGCTCGTCATACTCGTTTAAGGAAAGAAAGGATTCTGCCAGTCCGTGGTGAGTAATCACAGTTCTGATATCCAGAAGCTATTTTCGGTCATAAGAGACGGTAGCAGCAACATTATGTACAAAATAAGTTACAAAAAATGCAAACAAACAAACAAAAAACAACTGGATAGGAACTTGTAAAATGTCAGCATTCTTCTCCGGCGCCATCTTGATGGAGACAAGTGTTTTTCTCTGGCATTCTGTTGTAACACATTGCTGCAGCACCAATGCTAACTTGATGCAGTGTTTTACCCCATCGGCTGTCCTTGACTGACATATTGTTATCCGCAAGAGTCGTGACTGTCTATCTCCGCCAATGGATTTACAATTGCTTTAGTTTTTAAAGCCTGGTAATGTTCAAACACTTAGCTTACTGCTGAATGTCTGTGAAATGTATCACTTATAATAAGTCTCTGTCAAACAACATGATCTCTTTCACCTTGCCAATAGTTATACATTCATTGACAGAATGTATTACTTTAGGACTCCCAGTCTCTCTCTCTCCCAGTCTCTCTCTCTCTGCCTCTCTCTCTCTCTCTCTCTCTCTCTCTCTCTCTCTCTCTCTCTCTCTCTCTCTCTCTCTGCCTCTCTCTCTCTCTCTCTCTCTCTCTCTCTCTCTGCCTCTCTCTCTCTCTCTCTCCCTCTGCCACTCTCTCTCTGCCTCTCTCTGCCTCTCTCTGCCTCTGCCTCTCTCTCTGCCTCCCTCTCTCTCTCTCTCTCTCTCTCTCTCTCTGCCTCTCTCTCTGCCTCTCTCTCTCTCTCTCTCTCTCTCTCTCTCTCTCTGCCTCTCTCTCTGCCTCTCTCTCTCTCTCTCTCTGCCTCTCTCTCTCTCTCTCTGCCTCTCTCTCGCTCTCTGCCTCTCTCTTGCTCTCTGCCTCTCTCTTGCTCTCTGCCTCTCTCTTGCTCTCTGCCTCTCTCTCGCTCTCTGCCTCTCTCTCGCTCTCTGCCTCTCTCTCGCTCTCTGCCTCCCTCTCGCTCTCTGCCTCCCCCTTTCTCTCTTCCTCTCTCTCGCACTGCCTCTCTCTCTGCTCAAGTCTGCTGGACCTCTCCTCTTGTCTTACATAACACTCATGCGTGCTTTTGCATTTTTGAATCGCAATTATATGTGTTAAGTGCCATGAAATAATCCTACTCCCTCTATCAAACACACACTCACTCCAAACATCTGTCAACAAGACAAAGCCCTGAGATTGCTGTTGTCAACTGGCCCATATTGTCATCCCACCCATTACAGCGGTGCAATGAAGGATCTAGCCAGGGAAGGGGACAGAGGATAGAGCAGGAAAGGTCTTGGTTTCTCTTTGCATTTCCTTCGACCATATGTATTGTCTGTTCTCTTGGCTATGACTGAAATAATATTTGAGTCTCGGTTTCACAGTTAAATATTCTGAAATGACACAAGATGTTCAAAAATGTAAAGTCGGAATTAAGGATTGGAATCTGCAGTAGGGAGAAACAGTGCCACTGGTCTCCCAGTGGTCGCCCAGCGCCACTGTTGTTATTGTTGTTGCTGAGCTGAGGAGCTTCGTGCAGCATGGTGAAAACAAGGCAGTACGTATTAAGCGCTTCTGTCGTGCGTGCAATGATGTCAGGGGGGTTCGTTATTTGCAGTAACTTCTTTGTCATTGTAATATCATAAACAGACGTGGCAATATTACAATTAATGCATTCAATAAAGTGAAATGGCTTCGTCGAAACCTTGTTTCTACACTATTGGTTCTTTGCAATATGTCCTTGTAAGGAGTCTTCATTGTAAATCAGGCATGTTAAAATGCCATGGAGCTGAGTGTTGTTGATTTCTTCCTAAAACCGCCTTGGAAACCTCTGCGTGTTGTATTGTAACTATGAGTTAGACAGAAATATTGGGCAATTTACCAGTGAATAATATCCGTCACAGACATCCAGACCAGATGTTTTTTTATTAGTGGAAACCTTGATGTATGTTACTGCTGTCATCCTATTTGGACCAGTCAGTTGAATTCTCTAGAATTAGTCTACCATTCATGGCAGTCAGTCATGGCGGACTACAGTAAAAGTATGCAGCTCAAAATGTAGCAAAAGGGAAACAGGAAGTGTGTGCGCATGTGTTTAATTGTTACCCCATGAGACCCTAAGGCGAAGCAGTGATGAATTTGCTGTATATTTTATTCTATTCTAAACACCATTCTCAAGATGAATGTCTCACAAGAGAGTCTTTCTGATTCTAAACTCACACAAGAGTCTAGAAGCGTCTGTAGTGACTGAAAATGTGAATGGAGGCATGTTTTCATGTATTAATCTCGAACTGTGTGTTGAATTGATAAATAATTTCAAGTTTAGTTTTTTTTCTTCTTTCTAATCTGAGCTTCAGTGGAATAAAACTGTATCTAATGAATAAATAAATAGTTCACATAATTGCTTTTATAAGCCAGGAACTAAGCGTAGGAGTATGGAACCAACTCAAAACACTCTTTCCCAAAAGCTCTTAACTTGGACAGAAACAGGATTTAGCTACAAGCAGCAGATGGTTCCTGATGAAAATTGTTACAATCAATTCAAGTTCAAAATGATAAATACCTTGGTCTAGCCCCCTATACAGTCAATGTTCAGTCCAATATCTAGCCCCCTATACAGTCAATGTTCAGTCCAATATCTAGCCCCCTATACAGTCAATGTTCAGTCCAATATCTTAACATGATGGTGGACGGTTTCCATTCTCACAACGGCTAATACTGATGTTTATTTTGTTAGCACGTGTTTATCTAGTTTTAAGTTTCATTAGTCGTACGTCTGGGATACGCCTGGTACACATCGTCCAACAAAATGTTTTACTTACAGGTTTCTTCTGGAAAATGCAACAAAAATAAACGATACAATATAAGAATACAAACATAAAGAAAATGGCTCAGTAGAATAGACATTTTAGCATCAGTGTAATGCAGGAATGCATAATTTGCAGTCCAATATTTACACATGTATTGGGGAAGAGTGGAATGGGGGCCGTGTATAAATTGAGCCGTATAATAAGTCTGTTAGCAGCAGTTGTGATGTGTGTGTAGCATGACTGTATATTGCACAGTGGCCGTGAAAAGGATTTTCCCCCTTTTCAAATCTTCTCTATTTTATGGCACCTTTTAGGTGTGTCACGACTCCGACCGAAGGTGGCTCCCCTTCCCGTTCGGGTGGCGCTCGGCGGTCGTCGTCACCGGCCTACTAGCTGCCACTGATTCTTTCCTCCCCCTCCTTATGTGTTTATTGGTTACACCTGTTTTGACTTTGTTGTAATTAGTTTTGGCTTTATTAGTCAGCCGGCCCGCCCGTTTCTTTGTGCGGGATTAATTATTGTAACCTTTGTGTTTGGTGTAGACGAACGTGTTGGTTTATGTTCGTGGAGTTCGCTGGACTGTTTTCGTCCCCCGTGTCTGGGGCATTTGTTTTGAGCACCCAGTGTTTCGTGGGGGGGCGTTGTTCACCATGTGTGCATTAAACAAGCACTATATTGAACTCTCTGTTTCTCTGCGCCTGACTTCCCACTCACGACACCCAGAGCGTTACAAGCTGCAACAACTCCAACCAAACACTTCCTGTAGTTGTTGATCTCACGTCGCTGTGGAGGAATTTTGGCCCTCTCTTCCATGCAGAACTGCTGTAACTCTGTAAACCCACAAAATACAGTTTGCCCGGCGGTAAGGAGGTGAACAGCTCATGGCTAGGGTGTGGGGTCCTTGATTATGCTGCATGCCTTATTCAGGCACCGTTTTCAGTAGATGTCCTTGATGGGTGGGAGCAAGATCCCAGTGATGTACTGGATGGATGGGAGTACGGTCCCAGTGATGTACTGGGTGGATGGGAGTACGGTCCCAGTGATGTACTGGATGGATGGGAGTACGGTCCCAGTGATGTACTGGGTGGATGGGAGTACGGTCCCAGTGATGTTCTGGATGGATGGGAGTACGGTCCCAGTGATGTTCTGGATGGATGGGAGTACGGTCCCAGTGATGTTCTGGATGGATGGGAGTACGGTCCCAGTGATGTTCTGGATGGATGGGAGTACGGTCCCAGTGATGTTCTGGATGGATGGGAGTACGGTCCCAGTGATGTACTGGATGGATGGGAGTACGGTCCCAGTGATGTTCTGGATGGATGGGAGTACGGTCCCAGTGATGTACTGGATGGATGGGAGTACGGTCCCAGTGATGTTCTGGATGGATGGGAGTACGGTCCCAGTGATGTACTGGATGGATGGGAGTACGGTCCCAGTGATGTACTGGATGGATGGGAGTACGATCCCAGTGATGTTCTGGGTGGATGGGAGTACGGTCCCAGTGATGTTCTGGATGGATGGGAGTACGGTCCCAGTGATGTACTGGATGGATGGGAGTACGGTCCCAGTGATTTACTGGATGGATGGGAGTACGGTCCCAGTGATGTTCTGGATGGATGGGAGTACGGTCCCAGTGATGTACTGGATGGATGGGAGTACGGTCCCAGTGATGTACTGGATGGATGGGAGTACGGTCCCAATGATGTTCTGGGTGGATGGGAGTACGGTCCCAGTGATGTTCTGGGTGGATGGGAGTACGGTCCCAGTGATGTTCTGGATGGATGGGAGTACGGTCCCAGTGATGTTCTGGATGGATGGGAGTACGGTCCCAGTGATGTTCTGGATGGATGGGAGTACGGTCCCAGTGATGTTCTGGATGGATGGGAGTACGGTCCCAGTGATGTACTGGATGGATGGGAGTACGGTCCCAGTGATGTACTGGATGGATGGGAGTACGGTCCCAGTGATGTACTGGATGGATGGGAGTACGGTCCCAGTGATGTACTGGATGGATGGGAGTACGGTCCCAATGATGTTCTGGGTGGATGGGAGTACGGTCCCAGTGATGTACTGGATGGATGGGAGTACGGTCCCAATGATGTTCTGGATGGATGGGAGTACGGTCCCAGTGATGTACTGGATGGATGGGAGTACGGTCCCAGTGATGTACTGGATGGATTTTTTATTTTTTATTTTTTTATTTCACCTTTATTTGACCAGGTAGGCTAGTTGAGAACAGGTTCTCATTTGCAACTGCGACCTGGCCAAGATAAAGCATAGCAGAGTGAACAGACAACACAGAGTTACACATGGAGTAAACAATTAACAAGTCAATAACATGGTAGAGAAAAAAAAGGGGAGTCTATATACAATGTGTGCAAAAGGCATGAGGAGGTAGGCGAATAATTACAATATTGCAGATTAACACTGGAGTGATAAATGATCAGATGATCATATACAGGTAGAGATATTTGTGTGCAAAAGAGCAGAAAAGTAAATAAATAAAAACTGTGGGGATGAGGTAGGTGAAAATGGGTGTGCTATTTACCAATAGATTATGTACAGCTGCAGCGATCGGTTAGCTGCTCAGATAGCTGATGTTTGAAGTTGGTGAGGGAGATAAAAGTCTCCAACTTCAGCGATTTTTGCAATTCGTTCCAGTCACAGGCAGCAGAGTACTGGAACGAAAGGCGGCCGAATGAGGTGTTGGCTTTGGGGATGCTCAATGAGATACACCTGCTGGAGCGCGTGCTACGGATGGGTGTTGCCATCGTGACCAGTGAGCTGAGATAAGGCGGAGCTTTGCCTAGCATGGCCTTGTAGATGACCTGGAGCCAGTGGGTCTGGCGACGAATATGTAGCGAGGGCCAGCCGACTAGAGCATACAAGTCGCAGTGGTGGGTAGTATAAGGTGCTTTAGTGACAAAACGGATGGCACTGTGATAAACTGCATCCAGTTTGCTGAGAAGAGTGTTGGAAGCCATTTTGTAGATGACATCGCCGAAGTCGAGATCGGTAGGATAGTCAGTTTTACTAGGGTAAGCTTGGCAGCGTGAGTGAAGGAGGCTTTGTTGCGGAATAGAAAGCCGACTCTTGATTTGATTTTCGATTGGAGATGTTTGATATGGGTCTGGAAGGAGAGTTTGCAGTCTAGCCAGACACCTAGGTACTTATAGGTGTCCACATATTCAAGGTCGGAACCATCCAGTGTGGTGATGCTAGTCGGGCAAGCGGGTGCATGCAGCGATCGGTTGAAAAGCATGCATTTGGTTTTACTAGCGTTTAAGAGCAGTTGGAGGCCACGGAAGGAGTGTTGTATGGCATTGAAGCTCGATTGGAGGTTAGATAGCACAGTGTCCAATGACGGGCCGAACGTGTATAGAATGGTGTCGTATGCGTAGAGGTGGATCAGGGAATCGCCCGCAGCAAGAGCAACATCATTGATATACACAGAGAAAAGAGTCGGCCCGAGAATTGAACCCTGTGGCACCCCCATAGAGACTGCCAGAGGACCGGACAACATGCCCTCCGATTTGACACACTGAACTCTGTCTGCAAAGTAATTGGTGAACCAGGCAAGGCAGTCATCCGAAAAGCCGAGGCTACTGAGTCTGCCGATAAGAATATGGTGATTGACAGAGTCAAAAGCCTTGGCAAGGTCGATGAAGACGGCTGCACAGTACTGTCTTTTATCGATGGCGGTTATGATGTCGTTTAGTACCTTGAGTGTGGCTGAGGTGCACCCGTGACCGGCTCGGAAACCAGATTGCATAGCGGAGAAGGTACGGTGGGATTCGAGATGGTCAGTGACCTGTTTGTTGACTTGGCTTTCGAATACCTTAGATAGGCAGGGCAGAATGGATATAAGTCTGTAACAGTTTGGATCCAGGGTGTCTCCCCCTTTGAAGAGGGGGATGACTGCGGCAGCTTTCCAATCCTTGGGGATCTCAGACGATGTGAAAGAGAGGTTGAACAGGCTGGTAATAGGGGTTGCGACAATGGCGGCGGACCCTCTATTTCAGAAATAGAGGGTCCAGATTGTCAAGCCCAGCTGATTTATACGGGTCCAGGTTTTGCAGCTCTTTCAGAACATCTGCTATCTGGATTTGGGTAAAGGAGAACCTGGAGAGGCTTGGGCGAGGAGCTGCGTGGGGGCCGGAGCTGTTGGCCCGAGGTAGGAGTAGCCAGGCGGAAGGCATGGCCAGCCGTTGAGAAATGCTTGTTGAAGTTTTCGATAATCATGGATTTGTCGGTGGTGACCGTGTTCCCTAGCCTCAGTGCAGTGGGCAGCTGGGAGGAGGTGCTCTTGTTCTCCATGGACTTCACAGTGTCCCAGAACTTTTTGGAGTTGGAGCTACAGGATGCAAACTTCTGCCTGAAGAAGCTGGCCTTAGCTTTCCTGACTGACTGCGTGTATTGGTTCCTGACTTCCCTGAACAGTTGCATATCGCGGGGACTGTTCGATGCTATTGCAGTCCGCCACAGGATGTTTTTGTGCTGGTCGAGGGCAGTCAGGTCTGGAGTGAACCAAGGGCTGTATCTGTTCTTAGTTCTGCATTTTTTGAACGGAGCATGCTTATCTAATATGGTGAGGAAGTTACTCTTAAAGAATGACCAGGCATCCTCAACTGACGGGATGAGGTCAATGTCCTTCCAGGATACCCGGGCCAGGTCGATTAGAAAGGCCTGCTCGCAGAAGTGTTTTAGGGAGCGCTTGACAGTGATGAGGGGTGGTCGTTTGACTGCGGCACCATAGCGGATACAGGCAATGAGGCAGTGGTCGCTGAGATCCTGGTTGAAGACAGCGGAGGTGTATTTGGAGGGCCAGTTGGTCAGGATGACGTCTATGAGGGTGCCCTTGCTTACAGAGTTAGGGTTGTACCTGGTGGGTTCCTTGATGATTTGTGTGAGATTGAGGGCATCTAGCTTAGATTGTAGGACTGCCGGGGTGTTAAGCATATCCCAGTTTAGGTCACCTAACAGAACAAACTCAGAAGCTAGATGGGGGGCAATCAATTCACAACTGGTGTCCAGGGCACAGCTGGGAGCTGAGGGGGGTCGGTAGCAGGCGGCAACAGTGAGAGACTTATTTCTGGAGAGAGTAATTTTCAGAATTAGTAGCTCGAACTGTTTGGGTATGGACCTGGAAAGTATGACATTACTTTGCAGGCTATCTCTGCAGTAGACTGCGACTCCTCCCCCTTTGGCAGTTCTATCTTGACGGAAGATGTTATAGTTGGGTATGGAAATCTCTGAATTTTTGGTGGCCTTCCTGAGCCAGGATTCAGACACGGCAAGGACATCAGGGTTAGCAGAGTGTGCTAAAGCAGTGAGTAAAACAAACTTAGGGAGGAGGCTTCTAATGTTGACATGCATGAAACCAAGGCTTTTTCGATCACAGAAGTCAACAAATGAGGGTGCCAGGGGACATGCAGGGCCCGGGTTTACCTCCACATCACCCGCGGAACAGAGAAGGAGTAGTATGAGGGTGCGGCTAAGGGCTATCAAAACTGGTCGCCTAGAGCGTTGGGGACAGAGAATAAGAGGAGCAGGTTTCTGGGCATGGTAGAATATATTCAGGGCATAATGCACAGACAGGGGTATGGTGGGGTGCGGGTACTGCGGAGGTAAGCCCAGGCACTGGGTGATGATGAGAGAGGTTTTATCTCTGGACATGCTGGTTGTAATGGGTGAGGTCACCGCATATGTGGGAGGTGGGACAAAGGATGTATCAGGGGTGTGAGGAATAGGACTAGGGGCTCCATTGTGAACTAAAACAATGATAACTAACCTGAGCAATAGTATACAAGGCATATTGACATTTGAGAGAGACATACAGCGATGCATACAGTGAACACAGGTGTTGAATTGGGAAAGCTAGCTAAAACAGTGGGTGAGACAACAGCTAATCAGCTAGCATAACAACAGCAGGTGAGATGGCATTGACTAGGCAACTCGGCCGACAGATAAAACAAACAAGCAGAAAGGAGTACCGTGATTAATGGACAGTCCAGCGTGCATCAGCTATGTAGCCAAGTGATCAGAGTCCAGGGGGCAGCGGTGGATGGGGCAGGGGGGCTGGGCTGGCGAGTGTTATCCAGGTTAAGAAAACTAACAATGACTAAATAGCTTGTAGCTAGCTAGCTGGTTAGCTTCTGGAGGTTCTTGAGTGTGTTCTAAAAATAAAGATAATAGCGATTCCGTATCACATTGGGTGAGGCAGGTTTCCGGAAGGTATAAACAAAAAAAAATTTAAATCGGGAAGAGAGAGTACATATGGGCCACTGCGTTTTTGGGACGCGGCGGGACGGTTAGCAGGCCTGTGCTAACAAGCTAACAGATTAGCAGGCCGGGGTAAACAAGGTAGTAGTTAGCGGACCTGGGCTAAACAAGCTAGCAGTTAGCGTGCCGAACTAGCAAGCAAGGAGATAGCGAGGGCTAGAGAGTTAGCCTTTGGAGGACGTCACGAGGACGTCGCGATGGGGTGAGTCTGTTTATTCCTCTTCATGCGGTGATATCGATAGACCGGTCGTAGTCAAGGTATTGTAGCCCAGGAGTATGCTAGGAGCTCGGCTAGCTTCAAGCTACGTGGGTGGAAACGCTAGCCAGGAGTAATCAACCAGGGTTGCTGTTTAGCTCGATAGCTAGTTGCGAGGATCCAGCTGAAGAATGTTCCGTTTGTGGTGGAAATCCGGGGGTAAAAAAAGAAAAAATTAATTAATCCGTTATGCTCTGGTTAGCGTCGCGTTGTTCGAACTGGCGAGAGCTTTCCGAGCTAAAGGTTAGCTGGTATAGCTGGTAGTTCGCTGGCTAGCTTCAGTTGAGAGGGTCCGGTTCCGAAGTAAATATAACTACTTTAGGAAAGTAGCTACATTGGCGGGTTGCAGAAGAGTATTTGGAAGCTTAGGTTTAGCAAAATGTTTTTAAGGATATGCGAAGAAAAAATATCTAAAAAATATCTAAAACGAAAAAGAGACGATATTTACAGAGAGACGATACGAAAGGACAACTACTGCTACGCCATCTTGGAACATTTTGATGGGAGTACGGTCCCAGTGATGTTCTGGATGGATGGGAGTACGGTCCCAGTGATGTACTGGATGGATGGGAGTACGGTCCCAGTGATGTTCTGGATGGATGGGAGCAAGATCCCAGTGATGTACTGGATGGATGGGAGTACGGTCCCAGTGATGTACTGGGGTGGATGGGAGTACGGTCCCAGTGATGTTCTGGATGGATGGGAGTATGGTCCCAGTGATGTACTGGATGGATGGGAGTACGGTCCCAGTGATGTACTGGATGGATGGGAGTACGGTCCCAGTGATGTACTGGGCCGTTTTCACTACTCGCTGGAGGACCTTGCGGTCGTGGATGGAGCAATTCCTGTTCCAGGCCATAATGCCGGGGCGGCATGCCAAGTTTCTTCATCCGCGTTGGGAAGTAGAGACGCTGTTGGACCCTCTTGACAAGAGTGGTGGTGTTGTTGGTCCATGTCAAGTCCTCAGTGATGTGGACGTGGAGGAACTTAAAACTCGTGACTCTCTCTACTGCAGTCTTGTTGATGTGGATCGGGTCATATTCCCTCCTCTGCTTCCTGAAGTCAACAATCAACTCCTTTTGTTTTGTTGATGTTGAGAAGTTATTGGCCTGACACCACAATGCCAGTTCACTTACCTCCTCCCTATAGACTTCAACATCATCTATGAACATTTGAACATCTTGGCCATGTTCTGTTATAATCTCCACCCGGCACAGCCAGAAGAGGACTGGCCACCCCTCATAGCCTGGTTCCTCTCTAGGTTTCTTCCTAGGTTCTGGCCTTTCTAGGGAGTTTTTCCTAGCCACCGTGCTTCTACACCTGCATTGCTTGCTGTTTGGGGTTTTAGGCTGGGTTTCTGTACAGCACTTTGTGACATCAGCTGATGTAGAGCTTTATAAATACATTTGATTGACTTGTTGTTTCAGGCCTACAACCGTGGTGTCGTCAGCAAATTTGATGGGTGAACAGAGAATACAGCAGATGACTGAGGACGAACCCATGGGGCGCCCCAGTGTGGAGGTGGTGTTGTTGCCAATCCTCACAGCATGTGGTCTGCCTGTCAGGAAGTCCAGGATCCAGTTGCATAGGGTGGTGTCCAGTCCCAGGGCTCTGAGCTTGGTGATGACCTTGGAGGGAACAATAGTGTTGAATGCTGTAGTCAATGAACAGCATTCTCACATAGGTGTTCCTCTTGTCCAGATGTGTTACGGTCGTGTGAATAGCGATGGAAATGGCATCTTCCGTGTTTCTGTTGGAGCGGTAGGGGAATTGGAATGGGTCCAGTGTGCTGGCATGTTGGCCTTAATGTGGGTCATGACCAGCCTCTCAAAGCGCTTTATGATGACCGAGGTGAGGGCGACGGGGCGATAATAATTTGGGCATGTCACTTTGTTTGTTTTGGGCACTGGGATGATGGTGGTCTCCTTAAAGCAGGTGGGAACTACAGCCTGGGACAGGGACACAATCTTAGAAAAAAGGGTTCTGCGGCTCTCCCTAAAGGAGAACCCTTTGAAGTACCCTTTTTGGATCCAGGTAGAACCCTATTGGGTTCCATGTAAAACAAAATAGTTCTACCTGGAACCAAAAAGGGTTCTCCTATGGGGACAGCCGAATAACCTTTTTTTTTCTAAGAGTGCATGTATGTTGAAGATTTCAGAGAAGATGACCACCAACTGGTCAGCACACACTCTGAGGATGCGGCCGGGGATGCCATCTCGAATGGCGGCTTTGTGAGTATTCACTCTTTTGAGAGTTTTCCCCACATCAGCCTTGAAGAGCGAAAGCACCTGGTCGTCTGGAGCAGCGAGAGTCTTTCTGGATGGCTCGGGAATTGTCTGCCTCAAACCATGCGTAGAATGTGTTAAGCTCATCTGGGAGGAAGGCGTTGGTGGGCACCACACAGCTGGGTTTGCTTTTGTCGTCCGTGATAGTCTGTAGTCCTTGCCACATGCGTCGCCCGTCTGAGTTGTCGAACATCAATTCAAGTTGGAGTCTGTATTGTCTTTTTGCGTCCCTAATGGATTTACGGAGCTCGTACCTCCTTGTCTTGTACATGCCGCACTTCACCCAGTCATCAGAGTTCGTTCTGCTGACATTGAATGCTGCAGTACGGGTTCTCAGTATGGTATGAATATCTCTGTTCATCCAGGGTTTTTGGTTGGGAAATGGGTCAACACATTTCATCAACACACTTCCTAATGAAGCTGTCGATGTATATACAGTTGAAGTCGGAAGTTTACATACACTTAGGTTGGAGTGACTGAAACTCGTTTTTCAACCACTCCACAAATTTCTTGTTAACAAACTATAGTTTTGGCAAGTTGTTTAGGACATTTACTTTGTTTATGACACAAATAATTTTTCCAACAATTGTTTACTGACAGATTATTTCACTTATAATTCACTGTATCAATATTTCACTTAGAATTCACTACAATTCCAGTGGGTCAGAAGTTTACAAACACTAAGTTGACTGTGTCTCTAAACAGCTTGAAAAATTCCAGAAAATTATGTCATGGCTTTAGAAGCTTCTGATAGTCTAATTGACATAATTTGAGTCAATTGGAGGTGTACCTGTGGATGTATTTCAAGGCCTACCTTCAAACTAAATGCTTCTTTGCTTGACATCATGGGAAAATTGTAGACCTCCACAAGTCTGGTTCATCCATGGGAGCAATTTCCAAACGCCTGAAGGTACCACGTTCATCTGTACAAACAATAGTACGCAAGTAAAACACCATGGGACCACGCAGCCGTCATACCGCTCAGGAAGGAGACACATTCTCTCTCCTAGAGATGAACGTACTTTTGTGTGAAAAGTGCAAATCAATCCCAACAACAGCAAAGGACCTTGTGAAGATGCTGGAGGAAACGGGTACAAAAGTATCTATATCCACAGTAAAACGAGTCCTATATCGACATAACCTGAAAGGCCACTCAGCCAGGAAGAAGCCACTGCTCCAAAACCGCCATAAAAAAGCCAGACTACAGTTTGCAACTGCACATGGGGACAAAGATCGTACTTTTTAGAGAAATGTCCAATGGTCTGTTTGACCATCGCTATGTTTGGAGGAAAAAGGGCGAGGCTTGCAAGTCGAGGAACACCATCTCAACAGTGAAGCACGGGGGTGGCAGCATCATGTTGTGGAGGTGTTTTGCTGCAGGAGGGACTGGTGCACTTCACAAAATAGATGGCATCATGGGGGAGGAAGATTATGTGGATATATTGAAGCAGCATCTCAAGACAGTCAGGAAGATAAAGCTTGGTCGCAAATGGGTCTTCCAAATGGACAATGACCCCAAGCATACTTCCAAAGTTATGGCAAAATGGCTTAAGGACAACAAAGTCTAGGTATTGGAGTGGCCATCACAAAGCCCTGACCTCAATCCTATGGAAAATGTGTGGGCAGAACTGAAAAAGCATGTGCAAGCAAGGAGGCCTACACACCTGACTCAGTTACACCAGCTCTGTCAGGAGGAATGGGCCAAAATTCACCCAATTTATTGTGGGAAGCTTGTGGAAGGCTACCCAAAATGTTTGACCCAAGTTAAACAATTTAAAGGCAATGCTACCAAAAACTAAATGAGTGTATGTAAACTTTTGACCCACTGGGAATGTGATGAAAGCTGAAATAAATCATTCTCTCTACTATTATTCTGACATTTGAATGAAGTGGTGATCCTAACTGACCTAAGACAGGGACATTTTACTAGGATTAAATGTCAGGAATTGTGAAAAACTGAGTTCATTAACTGTATTTGGCTAAGGTACAGTATATGTAAACTTCCAATTTCAACTGTACCTTAATGTACATGGATGAGTCCTGGGTGGATTAATCTTTGAACATATTCCAATCAGGATCCTCAAAACAACCCTGCAGGAATGAGTCTGCCTCCTCTGTCCAGTGCCTCACTTTTCTCTGTGTTGGTGACTCCCTCTTGAGTTGCTGCTTGTAGATGTGGGAGTAGGAACAGAGAGACGTGAACTGATTGGCCGACGTGGGGGAAGTGGGATGGCTTTTTACGGTCACGGATGTTTGTGTATATACATGTTGAAGCACGCTGGATCCTCTTGTAAGGGAGGATACATGTCGGTGATATCTTCTGAAAAATGTGTTTTAGACAGGCTTGGTTAAAGTCATCTGTGACAATAAAGACTGCTTCTGGTTGAGAGGATTCTGGCTAATGATCTTGTGCAGTTTGCTAAAGTGCCGCCTTGGTGTGGCGGAATGTACACAGCTGTGATGGTAATAACACACACAAATTCCCTTGGCATATGGTGAGGTCGGTATTTTAGCATCAGAATGTCCAGGTCGGGTGAACAGGAGCTTGCAATGTTTTCAACTTCGGTACACCAGGAATTGTTTATGAGGAACCATACCCCTCCCCCTAACTCTTACCAGAAGCTACCGTTCGATCCATTCCGAATATGGATTTAAAAACAAAGACACATCATTCCCTGATCTCCCTCTACGATTGAAGGTTTGCTCTGAGGTCACAAAGGTTATTTTCCAGCGATTGGACGTTAGCCATCAGGATACTAGGAAGAGGAGCTAATGTTGGTGTTCCTCCATACAACCCTTCCAGTAATGCCATGAAACTGAAATACTGCTATGAGTTTAAGCTTGTACATCTCTCCTTATTCACAAAACATGACATAGTTCATTAGCAGGGCCCAAATGCTGACACACCCATAACGCTGGAGACACCCTCGGAGAGTGGGGGTCATGGCCAGGGTCTGCCATTATCAACGGCGACCCTGGAGCAATTCGGGTTAAGGTGCCTTGCTCATGGGCACATTGACAGATTTGAGCCCATCCTCCCTATTGTTAATGCCTTGTATGGTTCCTTCTATGCAAAGTCATAGGACTAAGTCATAAGGCCATAAGACTTTACCAAGTTAGTTAGTTTTAGTTTGTTTTTGATGCTGTTGAATGAAGGAAATGATCCCACAGGTCACATTTTAGCCCTGTTGGTTATATGACTGGAGAACGTAGAAACAATTATCACAGTTGTTATTTGTAACACACTTGTCGTCATGGATACTGTGCAAGCGTTTAATGAGATACTTGTCAGATTCATCATCGCGAGTCAGTATCTTGGTGTAGCCCGAGCTGACAAGTTACAAATCTGTCGTTCTGACGCTGAACAGGCAGTTAACCCACTGTTCCTAGGCCGTCATTGAAAATAAGAATTTGTTCTTAACTGACTTGCCTAGTTAAATAAAGGTAAAATTAAAAAAAATATATATATATATCCCACACCGTACCGTATGTTGTATGTATCTCACACGTCTTTAGTGTCACCAATGTGTAAAGCTCTCCAAGTCTCTATCTACATTTACATTACATTTAAGTCATTTAGCAGACGCTCTTATCCAGAGCGACTTACTGTAGTAGATCATGTCTACAACAACTGTACCATTGATAGATGAAACGTCTCACCTAACACTGTAATCACTGAAGCATATGAAGTAAACATTAAAACCTTGAAGCCTTTCTCCTGGATCAGATGTAGATAGAAACACGGGACAGGGTGTAAATGAAACACTGGACAGGGTGTAAATATGAAACCTTTCTTCTGGATCAGATTGAAGAAAACTTTAGATATGGGATGGGACAGGGTGTTGGCAGTGGCCTCATTATTGCACATGGAGGAATAGCATGGTTTATTTTATGGAGGGAGGCTGACAGCTCCTCGTGTTCTTCCCCAAAATGAATTAGGAAATCACTGTGCACTTGAGTTATTTTGGCAAGTGCAGGGGAGGATGTGTTGTTTGTGTTTTGGAGCATTCCTTAGTGATATATGTGGAGCACCGTCCGTCCATCCGCCCGACAGGCCCGACACTCTGGCTGCTGGCTGCTGCCCTCTGGGCATATTTCTCCCTCTCCCTTTCTCTCCCACTTTTCTCCTCATAGCCAAGCTGTCTTTGAGTTTGTTTAGGATGTAACAGTTTATATAAAGTTTATATATATATAAATTCATAGCAGAAATGTAAATCAGAACTGAAAATAGTGATGTGTGATTTACATCTATTTGTGTTTTGTTTACATTACGACTCAAAATCAGATAAATCTCTCTGGTATTTTCCAGACGTCAGACTAACCTCCCTTAACCAACATGACTTCCCATCTTCTCCCAAGTTTTATTGGCTAAACCCAGGCCACTGTCTGTCCATGCATCACTCAGACATTCGTGGTACGTTGTACAAGTGAACAATTATGTTATGAGATGTTATTGATCTCTAACGGCTCCAGATAGAGGAATAACTCTAGCATCTCCAGTTAGAGGAATAACTCTAGCATCTCCAGTTAGATGATTAACTCTAGCATCTCCAGTTAGAGGATTAACTCTAGCATCTCCAGATAGAGGAATAACTCTAGCATCTCCAGATAGAGGAATAACTCTAGCATCTCCAGATAGAGGAATAACTCTAGCATCTCCAGTTAGAGGAATAACTCTAGCATCTCCAGTTAGATGATTAACTCTAGCATCTCCAGTTAGAGGATTAACTCTAGCATCTCCAGATAGAGGAATAAGTCTAGCATCTCCAGATAGAGGAATAAGTCTAGCAGCTCCAGTTAGATGAATAACTCTAGCAGCTGCAGTTAGAGGAATAACTCTAGAAGCTACAGTTAGAGGAATAAGTCTAGCAGCTCCAGTTAGAGGAATAACTCTAGCAGCTGCAGTTAGAGGAATAACTCTAGAAGCTACAGTTAGAGGAATAAGTCTAGCAGCTCCAGTTAGAGGAATAAGTCTAGCAGCTCCAGTTATAGGAATAAGTCTAGCAGCTCCAGTTATAGGAATAAGTCCTATCTATCTATCTATCTATCTATCTATCTATCTATCTATCTATCTATCTATCTATCTATCTATCTATCTATCTATCTATCTATCTATCTATCTATCTATCTATCTATCTATCTATCTATCTATCTATCTATCTATCTATCTATCTATCTATCTATCTATCTATCTATCTATCTATCTATCTATCTATCTATCTATCTATCTATCTATCTATCTATCTATCTATCTATCTATCTATCTATCTGCTACTCATATCAGGCAGTGCTTTTCCACTGTGCAACATTTCCCAACACATTCTAAGCAGGCTTTGACCTCACGACAGTCTATGGTGAGACATGAGTAGATCTCTAACTAGGATGGAATTAGGTTGAAGTGTCCCGCTAACAACTGTTCAGTTCAATAGTCCAATACTGAATAGTATACCAACAGTCTCCCTATAGTCCAATACTGAACAGTTTACCAACAGTCTCCCTATAGTCCAATACTGAACAGTATACCAACAGTCTCCCTATAGTCCAATACTGAACAGTTTACCAACAGTCTCCCTATAGTCCAATACTGAACAGTATACCAACAGTCTCCCTATAGTCCAATACTGAACAGTTTACCAACAGTCTCCCTATAGTCCAATACTGAACAGTTTACCAACAGTCTCCCTATAGTCCAATACTGAACAGTATACCAACAGTCTCCCTATAGTCCAATACTGAACAGTTTACCAACAGTCTCCCTATAGTCCAATACTGAACAGTATACCAACAGTCTCCCTATAGTCCAATACTGAACAGTATACCAACAGTCTCCCTATAGTCCAATACTGAACAGTTTACCAACAGTCTCCCTATAGTCCAATACTGAACAGTTTACCAACAGTCTCCCTATAGTCCAATACTGAACAGTCTCCCTATAGTCCAATACTGAACAGTTTACCAACAGTCTCCCTATAGTCCAATACTGAACAGTCTCCCTATAGTCCAATACTGAACAGTCTCCCTATAGTCCAATACTGAACAGTATACCAACAGTCTCCCTATAGTCCAATACTGAACAGTTTACCAACAGTCTCCCTATAGTCCAATACTGAACAGTTTACCAACAGTCTCCCTATAGTCCAATACTGAACAGTATACCAACAGTCTCGCTATAGTCCAATACTGAACAGTATACCAACAGTCTCCCTATAGTCCAATACTGAACAGTTTACCAACAGTCTCCCTATAGTCCAATACTGAACAGTTTACCAACAGTCTCCCTATAGTCCAATACTGAACAGTATACCAACAGTCTCCCTATAGTCCAATACTGAACAGTATACCAACAGTCTCCCTATAGTCCAATACTGAACAGTTTACCAACAGTCTCCCTATAGTCCAATACTGAACAGTTTACCAACAGTCTCCCTATAGTCCAATACTGAACAGTTTACCAACAGTCTCCCTATAGTCCAATACTGAACAGTCTCCCTATAGTCCAATACTGAACAGTTTACCAACAGTCTCCCTATAGTCCAATACTGAACAGTCTCCCTATAGTCCAATACTGAACAGTCTCCCTATAGTCCAATACTGAACAGTATACCAACAGTCTCCCTATAGTCCAATACTGAACAGTCTCCCTATAGTCCAATACTGAACAGTCTCCCTATAGTCCAATACTGAACAGTTTACCAACAGTCTCCCTATAGTCCAATACTGAACAGTTTACCAACAGTCTCCCTATAGTCCAATACTGAACAGTTTACCAACAGTCTCCCTATAGTCCAATACTGAACAGTTTACCAACAGTCTCCCTATAGTCCAATACTGAACAGTCTACCAACAGTCTCCCTATAGTCCAATACTGAACAGTCTCCCTATAGTCCAATACTGAACAGTTTACCAACAGTCTCCCTATAGTCCAATACTGAACGGTCTCCCTATAGTCCAATACTGAACAGTCTCCCTATAGTCCAATACTGAACAGTATACCAACAGTCTCCCTATAGTCCAATACTGAACAGTTTACCAACAGTCTCCCTATAGTCCAATACTGAACAGTTTACCAACAGTCTCCCTATAGTCCAATACTGAACAGTATACCAACAGTCTCCCTATAGTCCAATACTGAACAGTATACCAACAGTCTCCCTATAGTCCAATACTGAACAGTTTACCAACAGTCTCCCTATAGTCCAATACTGAACAGTTTACCAACAGTCTCCCTATAGTCCAATACTGAACAGTATACCAACAGTCTCCCTATAGTCCAATACTGAACAGTATACCAACAGTCTCCCTATAGTCCAATACTGAACAGTATACCAACAGTCTCCCTATAGTCCAATACTGAACAGTTTACCAACAGTCTCCCTATAGTCCAATACTGAACAGTTTACCAACAGTCTCCCTATAGTCCAATACTGAACAGTCTCCCTATAGTCCAATACTGAACAGTTTACCAACAGTCTCCCTATAGTCCAATACTGAACAGTCTCCCTATAGTCCAATACTGAACAGTCTCCCTATAGTCCAATACTGAACAGTATACCAACAGTCTCCCTATAGTCCAATACTGAACAGTCTCCCTATAGTCCAATACTGAACAGTCTCCCTATAGTCCAATACTGAACAGTTTACCAACAGTCTCCCTATAGTCCAATACTGAACAGTTTACCAACAGTCTCCCTATAGTCCAATACTGAACAGTTTACCAACAGTCTCCCTATAGTCCAATACTGAACAGTTTACCAACAGTCTCCCTATAGTCCAATACTGAACAGTCTACCAACAGTCTCCCTATAGTCCAATACTGAACAGTTTACCAACAGTCTCCCTATAGTCCAATACTGAACAGTTTACCAACAGTAGAGGAAAAACAAATGACTTTGAGAAAATAGAATATATATAAATATATATAATGTATGTGGGTTCTTTGGATAGCGATCAGCAATATTACTCTCTGCTGTTCAATGTTATAGGGAGTAATTTGATTTGTTTCCACCAAAACCCATTTGTACATCTGTTTCCATTTGTATCGGTTTGTAATACAAAACATGCCTTTCCAGTAAGACCATGGTTACGGTTGAGTCTCAAATGACACACTATTCCCGATATAGTGTGTTACTATTGACCAAAGTCCTGTAAAGTAGTGCACTATGTAGGGATATATAGTGTGTCATTTGAGACCCTTTGGGATGCAGAACATGATTTCGTGACTTCAAATACTTGGTCATAATGCCTCACCGTGTCTCTAAAGTGCTTTTGTCTGAAATGTTCAAAAGACATTTGTGTACTTCCCTTAGAACCTAGCAAACGGGGGGGGGGAATCATTTGGGGGACGGACTGAGACATTGAAATAGGCGTAATGGTTTAAAGTGGCTCCAAGTATGAGATGACAATCAAAGATATGAAGGAATGTGAAGGCTGAAAGGGACATGTGATTACCAGAAATGAAAGGATTTTTTTGTATTGTAAAATCCAATAGGCTTCTATTAAGTTAGGTCCAGACCTGGGTTCAAATACTATTAGTTTTGCTTTACCCTGCCAGCAGTGCCAAACGTTTTCTGACTTTTCTATTGGCTCAAGCATAATCAAGCACGGATTTGCAATGATTTCAAATAGTATTTGAACCCAGGTCTGGTGACAGTAGGTCGCTTCGTGAAAACACAGTGGGTTAGCTCGTGATCCACCACAATGTTGGCAACCTTAAATTGTAAATGTCAAGAATATTATTTTACTGGTGTATCGATATCTCACACTGGGGTAGTTTTATTACAGTTCTCTTGTCATCTTACAATGCAATGGTCAATTCTTGTAATAAATGGTTGGTTTTAGATTCTGAATGAACTGTTTGGGATTCTTGTTAAATAATATTACGTGGGCTACAATGTGAAATCAATTCTAAGTTTTATTTAGAAATTATTCAAGTAGCCCCTTATAAAGTTATGCAGCCATATATAGCCATGTATATTACACATATTTTGTGATTGAAAACACATTTTACGTTCAATTGTGAGTATTTGACTTGTTATTAGTAGTTCTACGGGTAAGTACTTAGTAAGGTCTGACACTAGTTATTTGATAAGACCTGTCTTTGTAAACTTCTCACACTGCTAAGTCACCCGGGTGTAAAGGCTCGCTAGTGACGGTGACGTCACTCGCTCTGAGACCTTGAAGGTGTTGTTTCCCTTGGCTTTTTGTGACGCGATAGGTAACGATGCTTCGTGGGAGGCAGTTGTTGATGTGTGCAGAGGGTCCCTGGTTCAAACCCAAGTCGGAGGGAGGAGAGGGACGGAAGCAACACTGTTACACAGGGCTGGTTTCCCAGAGAGATTAGTCCTGGTCTAAAAAACTACGTATTTCGATGGAGATTCCTACAATGAGCATAACTTTTTTATCCAGGACTAAGCGTTATCTGTGTCAGGGAAAATAGCCTGTACTGTTTAGGGTGGGTTGATCCACAGTTTCCCAGCACTAAGCAGTTTCTCTTCACGGTGGATTTTCACAGTGAACCGTTGTGTGGTTATGCTACATGCTAACAGTCATGGTCATGCTAGGGTTATGTTAGTACGTGGGTGGTGCTGGTGATAATGTCTAAAGCAGAGGTGTGTGTGTGTGTGTGTGTGTGTGTGTGTGTGTGTGTGTGTGTGTGTGTGTGTGTGTGTGTGTGTGTGTGTGTGTGTGTGTGTGTGAGGGGGGAGGGGGCTTTCTGCTCTCTCCCTCCCTGGTCTTGGTAATGACAGACAGAGGTATAGTCTACCTACAGGGCAGAATGATAAAGGACCACACAATATCAGACGGAAGTTGAAACAATGGCTGACGATAGTTAGGACAGACAGCAGTGATATCTTAATGCCAGGCTGGCAATACATTGGTGTAACGCAGCATTTGTTTATTTGGTTAATCTTTGTTGATGCTGAGTGTTGACAAACCGTTTAAATCCTAAACTCTATTTAAGTGCAACACTTTCACTGGCATTTTCGACCACCAAGAATGCAATTGTAAGCTTTGTACCTCACCCTGCACCAGAGGACTGGCACTGAGACTTTGCTAGAGCATGCAGAACAACACTGACACTACCAATCCATACTGTCAAGAAAGACATTTCTGATCCTCAACTTCTTCTCTCTCAGTGTAGAGGTGATTTTCATGTGAATTTTATTTTTTTGCTAGGCAAGTCAGTTTATAAGAAATATTTACAATGACGGCCTACCGGAGAACAGTAGGTTAACTGCCTTGTTCCTTTTTACCTTGTCAGCTCGGGGATTCCATCTTACAACCTTTCGGTTACAACCTTTCGGCCCAACGCTCTAACCACTAATCTACCTGGCACCCCGAGGCTGTGTTTACATGTGTAGCCTCCGATAACCAGAGGCTGTGTTTACATGTGTAGCCTCCAATAACCAGAGGCTGTGTTTACATGTGTAGCCTCCGATAACCAGAGGCTGTGTTTACATGTGTAGCCTCCGATAACCAGAGGCGGTGTTTACATGTGTAGCCTCCGATAACCAGAGGCTGTGTTTACATGTGTAGCCTCCGATAACCAGAGGCTGTGTTTACATGTGTAGCCTCCGATAACCAGAGGCTGTGTTTACATGTGTAGCCTCCGATAACCAGAGGCTGTGTTTACATGTGTAGCCTCCGATAACCAGAGGCTGTGTTTACATGTGTAGCCTCCGATAACCAGAGGCTGTGTTTACATGTGTAGCCTCCGATAACCAGAGGCTGTGTTTACATGTGTAGCCTCCGATAACCAGAGGCTGTGTTTACATGTGTAGCCTCCGATAACCAGAGGCTGTGTTTACATGTGTAGCCTCCGATAACCAGAGACTGTGTTTACATGTTTAGCCTCCGATAACCAGAGGCTGTGTTTACATGTGTAGCCTCCGATAACCAGAGGCTGTGTTTACATGTTTAGCCTCCGATAACCAGAGGCTGTGTTTACATGTGTAACCTACGATAACCAGAGCCTGTGTTTACATGTGTAGCCTCCGATAACCAGAGGCTGTGTTTACATGTTTAGCCTCCGATAACCAGAGGCTGTGTTTACATGTGTAACCTCCGATAACCAGAGGCTGTGTTGACATGTGTAGCCTCCGATAACCAGAGGCTGTGTTTACATGTTTAGCCTCCGATAACCAGAGGCTGTGTTTACATGTGTAACCTCCGATAACCAGAGGCTGTGTTGACATGTGTAGCCTCCGATAACCAGAGGCTGTGTTGACATGTGTATTCTCTGATAACCAGAGGCTGTGTTTACATGTGTAGCCTCCAATAACCAGAGGCTGTGTTTACATGTGTAGCCTCCGATAACCAGAGGCTGTGTTTACATGTGTAACCTCCGATAACCAGAGGCTGTGTTTACATGTGTAGCCTCCGATAACCAGAGGCTGTGTTTACATGTGTAGCCTCCGATAACCAGAGGCTGTGTTTACATGTGTAGCCTCCGATAACCAGAGGCTGTGTTTACATGTGTAGCCTCCGATAACCAGAGGCTGTGTATTGTATTTTACTCACACTATAGATTTTCTTTCTTGTCTAACTGTTAATCATGTTTGGGTCATTTACATTCTTAATGTTTTCTGCCATTATTAAAGCTAATAAGCTGAGCAGTCATCAGTCCTACAGGACACTAACAAGCCAAAGAAAGGAAATGTTGCCTGCACCATTAAACACAGCCATAGCAATCAATCTCTATTGCAAACAGCTGCCGCTTCTAGATTAATACACTATTTGGAACGCACACCAAGCATTTAGTACTGTCTGGCATTGTGTACCCCCCCAGAATATAAAAATATATCAAAATATATGGATCACAGGTCTATACACAGATCTATGGACATGTGAGTGGACAGGTCTATGGACAGATCTATGGACATGTGAGTGGACAGGTGGGTGGACAGGTCTATGGACAGATCTATGGACATGTGAGTGGACAGGTCTATGGACAGATCTATGGACATGTGAGTGGACAGGTCTATGGACATATCTATGGACATGTGAGTGGACAGGTCTATGGACAGATCTATGGACAGGTGAGTGGACAGATCTATGGACATGTGAGTGGACAGGTAGGTGGACAGATCTATGGACATGTGAGTGGACAGGTCTATGGACATGTGAGTGGACAGGTAGGTGGACAGATCTATGGACATGTGAGTGGACAGGTCTATGGACAGATCTATGGACATGTGAGTGGACAGGTGAGTGGACAGGTCTATGGACATATCTATGGACATGTGAGTGGACAGGTGGATGGACAGGTCTATGGACATGTGAGTGGACAGGTCTATGGACATGTGAGTGGACAGGTCTATGGACAGATCTATGGACATGTGAGTGGACAGGTGGGTGGACAGGTCTATGGACATGTGAGTGGACAGGTCTATGGACAGATCTATGGACATGTGAGTGGACAGGTCTATGGACAGATCTATGGACATGTGGGTGGACAGGTCTATGGACATGTAAGTGGACAGGTGAGTGGACAGATCTATGGACATGTGAGTGGGAGTGGACAGATCTATGGACATGTGAGTGGACAGGTGGATGGACAGGTCTATGGACATGTGAGTGGACAGGTCTATGGACATGTGAGTGGACAGGTCTATGGACAGATCTATGGACATGTGAGTGGACAGGTGGATGGACAGGTCTATGGACATGTGAGTGGACAGGTCTATGGACATGTGAGTGGACAGGTCTATGGACAGATCTATGGACATGTGAGTGGACAGGTGGGTGGACAGGTCTATGGACATGTGAGTGGACAGGTCTATGGACAGATCTATGGACATGTGAGTGGACAGGTCTATGGACAGATCTATGGACATGTGGGTGGACAGGTCTATGGACATGTAAGTGGACAGGTGAGTGGACAGGTGAGTGGACAGATCTATGGACATGTGAGTGGACAGATCTATGGACATGTGAGTGGACAGGTGGATGGACAGGTCTATGGACATGTGAGTGGACAGGTCTATGGACAGATCTATGGACATGTGAGTGGACAGGTGGGTGGACATGTGAGTGGACAGGTCTATGGACAGATCTATGGACATGTGAGTGGACAGGTCTATGGACATGTAAGTGGACAGGTGAGTGGACAGGTGAGTGGACAGATCTATGGACATGTGAGTGGACAGATGAGTGGACAGATCTATGGACATGTGAGTGGACAGGTGGGTGGACAGATCTATGGACAGATCTATGGACATGTGAGTGGACAGGTCTATGGACATGTGGGTGGACAGGTCTATGGACAGATCTATGGACATGTGAGTGGACAGGTCTATGGACAGATCTATGGACATGTGAGTGGACAGGTCTATGGACAGATCTATGGACATGTGAGTGGACAGATCTATGGACATATCTATGGACATGTGAGTGGACAGGTCTATGGACAGATCTATGGACAGGTGAGTGGACAGGTCTATGGAATGAATATCACTGGTCTTCTCTTAAGTATTTTGGAATATTTTGGCTTCAGTGTCCCAAAGGTTAAATCTTAAGGAGTAGTTTTCATAGTCACCTGCTTCTACACCTCTCTCCACATGCTGCCTATCTGAACATACAGTATGAATGAGAATGTTTTGATTTACAGTATTCATCTGCTTCTACACCTGCCGTTCTATACCATCACTCATTCATATATATATATATATATATATATATATATATATATATATATATATTTCTTTATGCACTAATTCTTATTCATTCCTTTACACTTGTGTGTGTATAAGGTAGTTGTTGTAAAATTGTTAGGTTAGATTACTCGTTGGATATTACTGCAATGTCGGAACTAGAAGCACAAGCATTTCGCTACACTCGCATTAACATCTGCTAACCATGTGTATGTGACCATTAACATCTGCTAACCATGTGTATGTGACCATTAACATCTGCTAACCATGTGTATGTGACAAATACAATTTGATTTGATTAGACCTCTCTCCACATGCTGCCTATCTGAATATACAGTATGAATGAGAATGTAATAGAAACAATATTTATCATTTAACTGATTATACATAGTGAAATATGTAATCTATTCATTGTTACATTTTCCCCCAAAAATGTGTGATTTTTTTTTATTTATTTTTTTACCTTTATTTAACTAGGCAAGTCAGTTAAAAACAAATTCTTACTTACATAATGATTGTAATTCAAAAAGATGATATGCAAAGCAAACCAACAGAACATTTCTCTCTTGACTTTTCTCTTGCATTAAGTCCTGCATATTCCTCCTTTCCATATTTCATATCGTAAGTCCTGCATATTCCTCCTTTCCATATTTCATATCGTAAGTCTTGCATATTTCTTGCAATGTCTCCATATTGTGGATGATGTTGATTGCGCCCTATAGTGACCTCGTGTTTTATTCAAGGGAATCTTGGTTTGAGTTATAGTAGACAGAGAGCCAACAGAAGAGATGTGTGGATATTAGCTAGTTCTCTGGAACGACAGGTTTAAACTCGTTTCTTAGGATGTCAAGGTGAGAAACTGATAGGTGAGAATTGTCTGTTAATTGAATGATTAGAATATTCCGCCCTGAAACACACAATTGTATGGAATTGATTAGAATGTATGAAATCATAATCAATAAATGTGTAGCCCTAGTCAGAATTAGGGTAAAACAATGTCTTTATGGTATTTTAAACACAGACTGTCTGAGCTTGGTGACGACCTGACTAGAGATTTGGGAGAGAACGGGGAGTACATCTCAAGGACAAGGTCACTATCTCTGTCGGCTGGGTAGTGAGACAGACAGTATGTGTAGCAGGACAAGGTCACTATCTCTGTTGGCTGGGAAGTGAGACAGACAGTGTGTGTAGCAGGACATGTGTGTGCGTATGTGTGTGCGTATGTTTGTGTGTATGTGTGTGCGTATGTTTGTGTGTATGTGTGTGCGTATGTTTGTGTGTATGTGTGGGCGTGAGAAGTCAGTATAAAATGAATTGATTTGTATTCTTGACTTCAGAACGTTCCGTGAATAAACCTCTGACTATTTAGCTGGGCCTCCGTCTGTTTCATTCGGCCAGGATCTTACAAATTCTGGTTTGCAGACTGAGAGTAATATAATTCAATTGGGTGATGTACATGGAGACATTATTCTTCACCTAACCTGTGTTTCTCCGTGGAGGTATGTATGTAGCTCTGAGACCTGGCTCTAGCCACCATTGGTGGACATGTCTCAATGGAGGTGTATACTGTATGTTGATCAGGAGTGCAACTTTCACCCAGTGTGCTTTAGGACCATGCGAACGCCTCCGAGCGGTCGGGCAGGCTGTTTGGAGTGTTTATCTGACTGGATAAAAAAATATATATAGTATCAGTCAAAAGTTTGGACACACCTACTTATTCAAGGGTGTTTTTTTAATTGTACTATTTTCAAATCAAAATATATGTTATATTTGAGATTCTTCAAAGTAGCCACCCTTTGCCTTGATGGCAGCTTTGCACACTCTTGGCATTCTCTCAACCAGCTTCAGGTAGTCACCTGGAATGCATCAAGGTGTACCTTGTTACAAATTAATTTGTGGAATTTCTTTCTTAATGCATTTGAGCCAGTCAGTTGTGTTATGACAAGGTAGGGGTGGTATACAGAAGATAGCCCTATTTGGTAAAATACCAAGTCCATATTCTGGCAAGAACAGCTCACTGGTCACCATAGCAGCACCAACTCGTAGCATGCGCTCCAGCAGGTATATCTCACTGGTCACCCCCAAAGCCAATTCCTCCTTTGGTCGCCTTTCCTTCCAGTTCTCTGCTGCCAATGACTGGAACGAATTGCAAAAATCAATGAAGCTAGAGACTCATATCTCCCTCACTAGCTTTAAGCACTGTCAGAGCAGCTCACAGATCACTGTACCTGTACATAACCCATCTGTAAATAGCCCATCCAACTACCTCATCCCCATACTGTATTTATTTATTTATCTTGCTCCTTTGCACCCCAGTATCTCTACTTGCACATTCATCTTCTGCACATCTACCATTCCAGTGTTTAATTGCTATATTGTAATTCCTTCTCCACCATGGCCTGTTTATTGCCTTAACTCCCTTATCTTACCTCATTTGCACTCACTGTATATAGACTTTGTTTTCTTTTGTTCTACTGTATTATTGACTGTATGTTTTGTTTATTCCATGTGTAACTCTGTGTTGTTGTATGTGTTGAATTGCTATGCTTTAACTTGGCCAGGTCGCAGTTGCAAATGAGAACTTGTTCTCAACTAGCCTACCTGGTTAAATAAAGGTGAAAATGAATTTAAAAAAATAAAAAATAAGCAAAGAGAAATGACAGTCCATCATTACTTTAAGACATGAAGGTCAGTCCATCCGATAAATGTCAAGAAGTCGCAAAAATCATCAAACGCTATGATGAAACTGGCTCTCATGAAGACCGCCACACTAACGGAAGACCCAGAGGTACCTCTGCTGCAGAGGATAAATTCATTAGCGTTACCAGCCTCAGAAATTGCAGCCTAAATAAATGCTTCACAGAGTTCAAGTAACAGACACATCTCAACATCAACTGTTCAGAGGAAACTGCGTGAATCAGCCCTTCATGATCAAATTGCTGGGGAAAAAAACACTACTAAAGGACACCAATAATAAGAAGAGACTTGCTTAGGCCAAGAAACACGAGTAACTGATATTAGACCGGTGGAAATCGGTCCGTTGGTCTGATGAGTCCAAATATGAGATTTTTGGTTCTAACCATCAGTTAGGTGAATGGATGATCTCCACCTGTGTAGAAGTATGGAGGATCCCACCGTGAAGCTTGGAGGAGGAGGTGTGATGATGTGAGGGTGCTTTGCTGGTGACACTATCATGATTAATTTAGAATTCAAGGCACTCTTAACCAGCATGGCTACCACAGCATTCTGCAGCGATACGCCATCCCATTTGGTTTGCGCTCAGTGGGACTATCATTGTTTTTCAACAGAACAATGACACAACACACCTCCAGGCTGTGTAAGAGCTATTAGACCAAGAAGGAGAGTGAAGGATTGCTGCATCAGATGACCAGGCCTCCACAATCACCTGACCTCAACCCAATAGAGATGGTTTGGGATGAGTTGGATCGCAGAGTGAAGGAAAAGCAGCCAAGTAGTGCTCAGCATATGTGGGAACTCCTTCAAGACAGTTGGAAAAGCATTCCAGGTGGGGCTGGTTGAGAGAATGCCAAGAGTGTGCAAAGCTGTCATCAAGGCAAAGGGTGGCTACTTTGAATAATCTGAAATATATAAAATATATTCTGATTTGTTAAACACTTTTTTGTTGGTTACTACATGATTCCATGTGTTATTTCATAGTTGTGACGTCTCCACTATTATTCTACAATGTAGAAAATAGTACAAATAAAGAAAAACCCTGGAATGAGTAGGTATGTCCACACTTTTGACTGGCACTGTTTGTGTGTGTCAATGTGTATATGTGTACATATGTGTGTGTGTGTGTGTGTGTGTGTGTGTGTGTGTGTGTGTGTGTGTGTGGGTATGTCCCCCCACCTCTAAATCCAAAGTTGCGCCCCTGATGTTGACATCTCACAGGTTCAGAGTTAAGAAATAACACATTTTGGCAGGTGACTTGCCCATGTTTTCCTTCCAGAGATCAGGGTGTTGAAAACAGTTCCTCCTAGAGAACCACACCATCCCACATATTACACATCACACCCGAATCCTATGTCATTACTGGTGGTGGTTTTTAGGTTGTTTAGGTTTGGGAAATCTCTTGATTAGATCAGTGACTTTAGGCAAAGCTTAACTCCATATTGAATCGGGTCTTTCCTGCTCTTTGTAGGTCTCAGGTTGGCTGATCCCTGGGTCTATATCTGCTAGGATCAAATTGCACAAGACCAAGTCAGCTCATCTGAAACAGATTCCACCGTTCCGAAAAAGAAAAAGGTCTACTTTTCCAATTCAACCTCTGTGAATCCCAACTGAACACAGAATAGAGTTTACCCACCTCCCATAGAGATACAAAGGTTGTCAAGTTAAGAAGAGTAGATATGTTGACTGCAGTCTACAGAGGTGATGAAGCCTCCTTCTGCATGCCTGTACAACGTTGCCTTGTAACCACCTTGACACCTGATGTCATTCTCTTCCGTCTGGCACGGCTTCACATGAACAATGATTTATGCCTTTAAATAGGGGTAATGAAAGTAAAAGGGCTCGCAGATCAAATGGAGCAGAGCATTTGCACAAATTCAATTCAGAGAGGTGTATTTGTTTTGGATCGGGAGGCCGTATCCTGGGAAATGACACTGAATCCATTTGACTGTCAGAGTTAAAGTAATGCTGGGTTCAACTGCTCATTAACAAATAGGTCGTTTTTTAATGTCCTGTGTTAAAGTACTGTGTGGGGTCTCTGTTTCCATTGTGCTGTAACAGTGTGGAGTGAACTTGGTTAATGGACTGGGGTGACTGACTGGTTGTAGCCAGTGATTGTGAGGGAGAGCTAGAGCAGATGTACTGTACTGAGGACATATTTCATCCATCGTATTATGTTACATTGAACTGTGTTCATTCATCTATATTGGTCGCCGACCACCCCCCGCGCCGTCCCCTGTCCTCTCATTCTGTATCACGCGTCTTACTCGTCTGACTCCCTTCTTCTATCTCTCTCTCACCCCCTCTCTTGCCTCCACTCCCTTCCTCTCCCCCTCTCTCTCTTTCTATTTCTCTCTCAAACTCTCTTTCTATTTCTCTCTCTCTCTCTCAAACTCTCTCTTTCTATTTCTCTCTCAAACTCTCTCTTTCTATTTCTCTCTCTCTCTCTCTCTCTCTCTCTCAAACTCTCTCTTTCTATTTCTCTCTCTCTCTCTCTCAAACTCTCTCTTTCTATTTCTCTCTCTCTCTCTCTCAAACTCTCTCTTTCTATTTCTCTCTCTCTCTCTCTCTCAAACTCTCTCTTTCTATTTCTCTCTCTCTCTCTCTCTCTCAAACTCTCTCTTTCTATTTCTCTCTCTCTCTCAAACTCTCTCTCTCTCTCTCTCTCTCTCTCTTTCTATTTCTCTCTCTCTCTCTCAAACTCTCTCTTTCTATTTCTCTCTCTCTCTCTCAAACTCTCTCTTTCTATTTCTCTCTCTCTCTCTCTCAAACTCTCTCTTTCTATTTCTCTCTCTCTCTCTCTCTCAAACTCTCTCTTTCTATTTCTCTCAAACTCTCTCTTTCTATTTCTCTCTCTCTCTCTCTCTCACTCTCTCTTTCTATTTCTCTCTCTCTCTCTCTCAAACTCTCTCTCTCCCTCTCTCTCTTTCTATTTCTCTCTCTCTCTCTCTCAAACTCTCTCTTTCTATTTCTCTCTCTCTCTCTCTCTCTCAAACTCTCTCTTTCTATTTCTCTCTCTCTCTCTCTCAAACTCTCTCTCTCTGCAGCTGGGTTGCCGTATCTGTTTAATAGTGTTTAATACTGCCCTCCTGGGTGGGTCAGAGAGAACCGAACCGGGGCCTCAATGTCAGGGAACCGGGGCCTCTTAGTCAGCACAGCCAGGGAAACCACAGGGTCCTGGACTGGGCCACTTCCCTCTGTCTGCAGGCCTGGTCTCTCTGACAGCCTGCTGAGATGCTCCTCTCACAGCTGAGAACAGAACAGACTGCCAATACATCCTTCTCCCTGGCTGTCCTGTCAGTCCAGGAGCCGCAGGAGGAAACTATAGAAACTGTTCCAACTGTTCTGAAGAACCATGAACCTTTTTTAGATTCTATAAATACACCCCAGAGAGAGAGAGAGAGAGAGAGAGAGAGAGTCCAGTCACCCAAATATTACCCAGAAAAAACCCAGATATATTTCATATCAAATAATCATAGGCAGAATTAGATCCATATGTACAGTTACAGGATATGCCATTTAATTACATTAATATTCATTCTATCATTGTAAATTACACCAGATAGATTGGACCCCCAAGCTTCATGTGTGTGTGTGTGTGTGTGTGTGTGTGTGTGTGTGTGTGTGTGTGTGTGTGTGTGTGTGTGTGTGTGTGTGTGTGTGTGTGTGTGTGTGTGTGTGTGTGTGTGTGTGCGTGCAGATGCCTGAAGAACTCTGAAACGTTCATACAGTTCATGCTGAATTACTCTCTCTAAGTGCTTCGGGGATGTTATGCACCAGTCATTGTCTGTAATGGACTCTATCCAACTGACAGTTAGCCTGTGGAGGAGTATCCACTTTCAACCTCATTTACCTTCTTTGCTGTCAAAAAACAATCAACTATAATTGTGTTATAATTGCTACTTCCGTTCAGTCAAGAAAATGCACCAAAGTTGGTTTGCGTACCAAAGAACACCCATTTGGAGTAAAAAAAACAGAGTTGGTAGTACAGTGGTCTTGAATGTACTGTATGTACTGTATGTACTGTGGTACTGAATGTCCTGTGGTACTGTATGTCCTGTGGTACTGAATGTCCTGTGGTACTGAATGTCCTGTGGTACTGTATGTCCTGTATGTCCTGAATGTCCTGTGATACTGTATGTCCTGAATGTCCTGTGGTACTGAATGTCCTGAATGTCCTGTATGTCCTGTGGTACTGTATGTCCTGAATGTCCTGTGGTACTGAATGTCCTGAATGTCCTGTGATACTGTATGTCCTGAATGTCCTGTGGTACTGAATGTCCTGTGGTACTGTATGTCCTGAATGTCCTGTATGTCCTGTATGTCCTGTGATACTGTATGTCCTGTATGTCCTGAATGTCCTGTGATACTGTATGTCCTGTGATACTGTATGTCCTGAATGTCCTGAATGTCCTGTGATACTGAATGTCCTGTGGTACTGTATGTCCTGAATGTCCTGTATGTCCTGAATGTCCTGTGATACTGTATGTCCTGAATGTCCTGTGGTACTGAATGTCCTGTGGTACTGTATGTCCTGAATGTCCTGTATGTCCTGAATGTCCTGTGATACTGTATGTACTGAATGTCCTGTGGTACTGTATGTCCTGAATGTCCTGAATGTCCTGTGGACTGAATGTACTGAATGTCCTGTGGTACTGAATGTCCTGTATGTCCTGTGGTACTGAATGTCCTGTATGTCCTGAATGTCCTGAATGTCCTGTGGTACTGTATGTCCTGAATGTCCTGAATGTCCTGTGGTACTGTATGTCCTGTGGTACTGTATGTCCTGTGGTACTGTATGTCCTGTGTGTCCTGTGGTACTGTATGTCCTGGAAGTCCTGTGGTACTGTATGTCCTGTGGTACTGTGTGTCCTGTGGTACTGTATGTCCTGGAAGTCCTGTGGTCTGCTCTCCTGTCTTTAGCCTCCCTCACTGACTGTAATAAATCAAATGTATTCATAAAGCCCTTCGTACATCAGCTGATATCTCAAAGTGCTGTACAGAAACCCAGCCTAAAACCCCAAACAGCAAGCAATGCATGTGTAGAAGCACGGTGGCTAGGAAAAACTCCCTAGAAAGGCCAGAACCTAGGAAGAAACCTAGAGAGGAACCAGGCTATGAGGGGTGGCCAGTCCTCTTCTGGCTGTGCTTAGTGGAGATTATAATAGAAAATGGCCAAGATGTTCAAATGTTTATAGATGACCAGCAGGGTCAAATAACAGTAATGACAGTGGTTGTCGAGGGTGCAACAGGTCAGCACCTCAGGAGTAAATGTCAGTTGGCTTTTCATAGCCGATCATTAAGAGTATCTCTACCACTCCGGCTGTGTCCAGAGAGTTGAAAACAGCAGGTCTGGGACAGGTAGCGCGTCCGGTGAACAGGTCAGGGTTCCATAGCCGCAGGCAGAACAGTTGAAACTGGAGCAGCAGCACGGCCAGGTGGACTGGGGACAGCAAGGAGTCGTCAGGCCTGGTAGTCCTAGAGAGAGAGCTTAAATTCACACCGGATAAGACAGGAGAAATACTCCAGATATAACAGTACTGACCCTAGACTGACCCTAGACTGACCCTAGACTGACCCTAATACTTTTAGCAGGGAAGATAGGCCCTTCCAATATGTTACTAGTATGGGAACATATATATATTTTGAATTAAAAAGGTATCCAAGCTTTTTTCTGAGGTACCGTACTGCTCTTTGTCATTTGTCTTCCTGATGACTAGACGTAATTCTCGAAAGCCTTTCAAATTTGGACAAACTACGAAACACACAAAGTATTTTTCGGCAGTAACTATCCACTGTTTGCTTTGAAATATCATTGTGTAGTTTTGTCTTGTTAATATCACTTTATGATGATGGCCATGTTTAGGATAACGTGACACGTTTTGACTTGTTAATATCACTTTATGATGATGGTTATGTTTAGGATAATGTGACACGTTTTGTCTTGTTAATATCCCTTTATGATGATGGTTATGTTTAGGATAACGTGACACGTTTGGACTTGTTAATATCACTTTATGATGATGGTTATGTTTAGGATAATGTGACACGTTTTGTCTTGCTAATATCCCTTTATGATGATGGTTATGTTTAGGATAATGTGACACGTTTTGACTTGTTAATATCACTTTATGATGATTGGCCATGTTATGTTTAGGATAACGTGACACGTTTTGTCTTGCTAATATCACTTTATGATGATGGTTATGTTTAGGATAATGTGACACGTTTTGTCTTGTTAATATCCCTTTATGATGATGGTTATGTTTAGGATAATGTGACACGTTTTGACTTGTTAATATCACTTTATGATGATTGGCCATGTTATGTTTAGGATAACGTGACACGTTTTGTCTTGCTAATATCACTTTATGATGATGGTTATGTTTAGGATAATGTGACACGTTTTGACTTGTTAATATCACTTTATGATGATTGGCCATGTTATGTTTAGGATAACGTGACACGTTTTGTCTTGTTAATATCCCTTTATGATGATTGGCCATGTTATGTTTAGGATAATGTGACACGTTTTGTCTTGTTAATATCCCTTTATGATGATGGTTATGTTTAGGATAATGTGACACGTTTTGACTTGTTAATATCACTTTATGATGATTGGCCATGTTATGTTTAGGATAACGTGACACGTTTTGTCTTGTTAATATCCCTTTATGATGATTGGCCATGTTATGTTTAGGATAATGTGACACGTTTTGTCTTGTTAATATCCTAGTAGAATATAAATGAGCATGACCTGTTTTCAATGTGTTGACAGTTAGACTGTGACCCTGGCCAGCCTGTTATTCTATTATGCGTAGAATATAAATGAGCATGACCTGTTTTCAATGTGTTGACAGTTAGACTGTGACCCTGGCCAGCCTGTTATTCTTGGCATCAATCCAGGAATCTAATTGCAATCCCCTCACACCTAACTACCACACCTAACTACCACACCTAACTACCACACCTAACTACCACCGCAATGCTACTCTGAACCTGAATCAGTTATCCACACCTCATTGAGCACACTGAAATGGGCCTGCAAGCTTTCCTTTCAGCGACTAAAATGAAATAGACTTTACTTTGTAGGGACTACAATGTCCCTGAACGCATTCTGTCCATCACTCAAAGAGAACAGACTCCTTAAGATTCAGTCATTTAAATAGATGTTTTATTTCTTTTTATTTCTTTTTATTTCCCCTTTATTTAACCAGGTAGGCCAGTTGAGAACAAGTTCTCATTTACAACTGCGACCTGGCCAAGATAAAGCAAAGCAGTTCGACACAAACAACAACACAGAGTTACACATGGAGTAAACAAACATACAGTCAATAATGGGGGATTTGTGGGGGATTTGTGGGGGTTTGTGGGGGATTTGTGGGGATTTGTGGGGGGTTTGTGGGGATTTGTGGGGGTTTGTGGGGGATTTGTGGGGGATTTGTGGGGGGTTTGTGGGGGATTTGTGGGGGGTGCTACTGCAGAGAATAGAAACGTTTTTGTTTTTTAAACATCTGGTTTTTGTGTTGTGGGGAGGAATGTTAGCAATGTGTTTTGTTGTGCTCAGCTCTCTTGATCTAGATTCTAGAGAATGTTATCAAACTCCACAAAGCATCAAAGCAGAGAGAAGTAGTGGATTTCCTGTACCAAGGGGTAAGGAGACGTGTTGGACCCACCCACCGACTACAGTGCCAACTCTAGCCCGTGTGGGGCCATAAGCGAGATTCACACCCTGATGAGATCCCTGTAGTCTCTATAGGGTCCCATGATGAGATCTGTGTAGTCTCTATAGGGTCCCATGATGAGATCTCTGTAGTCTCTATAGGGTCCCATGATGAGATCCCTGTAGTCTCTATAGGGTCCCATGATGAGGTCTCTGTAGTCTCTATAGGGTCCCATGATGAGATCTCCGTAGGGTCCCATGATGAGATCTCTGTAGTCTCTATAGGGTCCCATGATGAGATCTCCGTAGGGTCCCATGATGAGATCTCTGTAGTCTTTATAGGGTCCCATGATGAGGTCTCTGTAGGGTCCCATGATGAGGTCTCTGTAGGGTCCCATGATGAGGTCTCTGTAGGGTCCCATGATGAGGTCTCTGTAGGGTCCCATGATGAGGTCTATGTAGGGTCCCATGATAAGGTCTCTGTAGGGTCCCATGATGAGGTCTCTGTCGGGTCCCATGATGAGGTCTCTGTAGGGTCCCATGATGAGGTCTCTGTAGGGTCCCATGATGAGGTCTCTGTCGGGTCCCATGATGAGGTCTCTGTAGGGTCCCATGATGAGGTCTCTGTAGGGTCCCATGATGAGGTCTCTGTAGGGTCCCATGATAAGGTCTCTGTAGGGTCCCATGATGAGGTCTCTGTAGGGTCCCATGATGAGATCTATGTAGGGTCCCATGATGAGGTCTCTGTAGGGTCCCATGATGAGGTCTCTGTAGGGTCCCATGATGAGGTCTCTGTAGGGTCCCATGATGAGGTCTCTGTAGGGTCCCATGATGAGGTCTCTGTAGGGTCCCATGATGAGGTCTCTGTAGGGTCCCATGATGAGGTCTCTGTAGGGTCCCATGATGAGGTCTATGTAGGGTCCCATGATAAGGTCTCTGTAGGGTCCCATGATAAGGTCTCTGTCGGGTCCCATGATGAGGTCTCTGTAGGGTCCCATGATGAGGTCTCTGTAGGGTCCCATGATGAGGTCTCTGTCGGGTCCCATGATGAGGTCTCTGTAGGGTCCCATGATGAGGTCTCTGTAGGGTCCCATGATGAGATCTATGTAGGGTCCCATGATGAGGTCTCTGTAGGGTCCCATGATGAGGTCTCTGTAGGGTCCCATGATGAGGTCTATGTAGTCTCTTAATACATCATTGTGTTTCACATGTACTTTATTACATACAGGCAATACAGTGCTTGTAACAGTAGATAATGCGTCCAGACAGGGTTAGAGGTTGTTTCCTCTGTTGGTTATTGGCAGCACATAGTGCATCCCAAATGGCAACCTATTCACTATATAGTGCACTCCTTTTGACCAGGGTCCTACATACACTCTTAGACAAAAACGTTCCAAAAGGGTTCTTCGGGCTGTCTCCATATAGCAGAAGCCTTTTTTTGTTCCAGGTAGAACTCTTTTGGGTTCCATGTAGAACCCTCTGTGGAAAAGGTTCTACATGGAAAAGGGGTTCTTCAAAGGGTTCTCCCATGGGGACAACCAAAGAACCATTTTAGGTTCTAGATAGTGTGGGGAATGGGGTTGCTATTTGGGAAACAGACTTTGTTCCATAGGAATGCAGAGAGATGTTATTGTACATTATTGGTAGTGATGCTAGAACGACGCACACCTCTAAGGGGACCTGTCTGTACTCCACGTCTGTAGGCTCCTGGCTGCCATTAGCCCTCCGTGCATGTAACTTTATGTGTGTGATACACTTTGTTTCATAACCACTGTGGAACAGAGAACAGACAGCATGCTGGGAAAGGATGAGGAGGACACCTCAGTCACTGAAGGTGGCACAGGGGTGTGTGTGTGTGTGTGTGTGTGTGTGTGTGTGTGTGTACTACCAATCAAAAGTTTAGACGCACCAATTCATTCAAGGGTTTTTCTTTATTTTTACTATTTTCTACATTGTAGATTAATAGTGAAGACATCAAAATTATGAAATAACACATATGGAATCATGAAGTACCCAAAAAAGTGTTAAACAAATCTCAATATATTTGAGATTCTTCAAATAGCCACCCTTTGCCTTGATGACAGCTTTGCACACTCTTGGCATTCTCTCAACCAGCTTCATCTGGAATGCTTTTCCAACTGTCTTGATGGAGTTCCCACATATGCTGAGTACTTGTTGGCTGCTTTTCCTTCACTCTGCGGTCCAACTCATCCCAACCATCTGAATTGAGTTGAGGTCAGGTGATTGTGGAGGCCTGGTCATCTGATGCAGCCTTCCTTCACTCTCTTTCTTGGTCAAATAGCCCTTACACAGCCTGGAGGTGTGTTGGGTCATTGTCCTGTTGAAAAACAAATGATAGTCCCACTAAGCTCAAACCAGATGGGATGGCGTATCGCTGCAGAATGCTGTGGTAGCCATGTTGGTTAAGTGTGCCTCGAATTCTAAATAAATCACAGACAGTGTCACCAGCAAAGCACCCCCACACCATCACACCTCCTCCTCCATGCTTCACGGTGGGAACCATAAATGCGGAGATCATCCGTTCACACAAAGACACGGCGGCTGGAACCAACAATCTAACATTTAGACTCATCAGACCAAAGGACAAATATCCACTGGTCTAATTTCCATTGCTTGTGTTTCTTGGCCCAAGCAAGTCTCTTTTTCTTATTGGTGTCCTTTTGTAGTGGTTTCTTTGCAGCAGTTCGACCATGAAGGCCTGATTCACGGAGTCTCCTCTGAACAGTTGATGTTGAGATGTGTCTGTTACTTGAACTCTATGAAGCATTGATTTGGGCTGCAATTTCTGAGGCTGGTAACTCTAATGAACTTATCCTCTGCAGCAGAGGTACCTCTGGGTCTTCCATTCCTGTGGCGGTCCTCATGAGAGCCAGTTTCATCATAGCGCTAGATGATTTTAGCATATTTCAGAGTTCTTGAAAATGTCCTTATTGACTGACCTTCATGATTGACTGTCATTTCTCTTTGCTTATTTGAGCTGTTCTTGACATAATATGAACTTGGTATTTTGCCAAATAGGGCTATCTTCTGTATACCCCCCCCCCCCCCCCCACACACACACACCCGCCTTGTCCCAACACAACTGGCTCAAACGCATTAAGGAAAGAAATTCCACAAATGAACTTTTAACAAGGCACACCTGTTAATTGAAATGTATTCCTGGTGACTACCTCATGAAGCTGGATGAGAGAATGCCAAGAGTGTTTATTTGAAGAATCTCAAATATAAAATATATTTGGATTTGTTTTAACACTTTTTTGGTTACTACATGATTCCATATGTGTTATTTCATAGTTTTGATTTCGTCACTATTATTCTACAATGTAGAAAATAGTAAAAATAAAGAAAACCCTGGAATGATTAGGTGTTCTAAACCTTTTGACCGGTAGTGTATGTACGTGTATGCATGCAGTGTACAGTAGATCTGTGTTTACTTGCCTTAATGCGTATGTGTCGTTGTGTGAGTGTGTGCATGCGCTGTGTGTGTGTGGCCAGGCCATTCTCTGCCCTTCAGTGCATGGTCCTGTTTAGTTCTGTCCTCTGCTCTGTGTGGTCCCAGGGTAGTGTGGTCCCAGGGCAGTGTGGTCCCAGGGCTGTGTGTTGTTGTTTTTTTAGGCCAGGTCGGACCAGGACCTATGTAATATTTATGGAGTAATTAGAGTCCTTATAGCTTACTGGGGGTAACTAAGGTCAAGATAATCTAGGTCTGAATTTCACAGGGCCCCTGTAACATGATCCAGATCACTTCACAAAATGAAAAAACCTCAGTGAAAGAAAAGCACAGGTGGCAAAGCGAGGCACAAACTGCCTGTGACTTTAGCCTGTTCGCCATGCTGAGGGAACAGAGAAAATTAAGCCTGCGTCCCAGACTCTACCATATTCTCTATTTAGTGCACTATTTTTTGCAGAGGACCCATAGGGTAGTGTAAAAGTATGCCATTTGTGAGGCAGAATTTGTTGGGGACTTTAAAGAAGGCTATTAAGAAGTTAAAGTTGTACTTATCAACAATTATGTCATGTAATTATTAAGGTGTCTAGTATGATTCAGAGAAGTTTCGTATGCTTTATCAAAAGGGTCACAAGACCACAAGCATAGATCTCCAAGATGTACTTTTACAGATTCATTTTGCACCAGAAGTCTGTATTTGACTGCTTAAAAAACACAATACATTTGTAGAATTTAAAAATATATATTTTCATTGTAAATATATTGTTTAAAGGTTCTAGTTTACATTCATGGCTGGTTATGACACCTACATAAGAGTGTCAAAACCCACAAAACCTTGTTTTTTCTTTACATATTAAATGATCATTGTAGTGGTGCACACATTGATGTCAGACATGCACCTACCCCAATGCTCTGCTGCTGATTTCAGGGGCAGGACAAGACACCCTCTTTTTGACTGATGACTGATATAAGGACATGTACCTGATAGGCCTATCTGGCGTATATCATTATGATGTCATAATGCTTCTTGACAGTGTCATAAAGTGTATTTTCTACAAGTTCTTTAAAAGTATGATGAAAAAAAACATGACTGTAAAAAAAAATATTTCAGGCGGCAGGGTAGCCTAGTGGTTAGAGCGATGGACTAGTAACTGGAAGGTTACAAGGTACAAATCTGTCGTTCTGCCCCTGAACAGGCAGTTAACCCACTGTTCCTAGGCCGTCATTGAAAATAAGAATTTGTTCTTAACTGACTTGCCTGGTTAAATAAATAAATAAATAACATTACAACAACAGCAACAAAGGGTCTAAGAAACAATCTTTCAAATGAAACTCAAAGGAAACTTCTTGGCTGGGAAAAAAAATATATATTATTGACAATTTATAATAACGCAATATGTCACAACAGGTGCAAATATATGGGTCATGACAGTGTTACGACTATATTATGACAAGTAATGACATGTTACGTCAGCCGTCATGACATATTATGACATGGTTATGACCGTGTGTCGTAATGTGTTATGACCACTTGGTGTCAAGTAAAGTGTTGCCAAAATATCTTAGCGGTCACATGTGTGACCTATGGGAAAACACAGTGTCTCTAACTTGTTATATACAGTATATTTAATCATAGTAGATTGAAGTTGCGATATGGATATACTTGATTAACATGATCTTACAGATGAGTTTTTACCATTATCCATTAGCCTTTACATATGTTTGAATAGTGATTTGTACTGTAAAATGTCATATTTAGTTGTTTTAGGGTTAGACCCATAAACTGAATTGGTCTAATGTCAATAGGTTTGTTTTAGTGTCTCTCGCACAGTGGTAGAATTGGTTTATGTGAGTTTTGCTGAATAGTCACAAGGGTAGACCTGGTTTATCAGAGTACTGTATTAGTATCGGGACATGCTAGCTACGTTAGCTAGCTAGCTGGGATTTGTTCACCGTCTGCCCTGGCCTGTCTCCCCCTGTCTGGTACAGATACCCCACCACACTCACCCCTCTCTGTTCACCGTCTGCCCTGGCCTGTCTCCCCCTGTCTGGTACAGATACCCCACCACACTCACCCCTCTCTGTTCACCGTCTGCCCTGGCCTGTCTCCCCCTGTCTGGTACAGGGGGAGACACCACACTCACCCCTCTCTGTTCACCGTCTGCCCTGGCCTGTCTCCCCCTGTCTGGTACAGGGGGAGACACCACACTCACCCCTCTCTGTTCACCGTCTGCCCTGGCCTGTCTCCCCCTGTCTGGTACAGGTACCTCCACCACACTCACTCCTCTCTGTTCACCGTCTGCCCTGGCCTGTCTCCCCCTGTCTGGTACAGGTACCCCACCACACTCACCCCTCTCTGTTCACCGTCTGCCCTGGCCTGTCTCCCCCTGTCTGGTACAGGTACCCCACCACACTCACCCCTCTCTGTTCACCGTCTGCCCTGGCCTGTCTCCCCCTGTCTGGTACAGGTACCTCCACCACACTCACCCCTCTCTGTTCACCGTCTGCCCTGGCCTGTCTCCCCCTGTCTGGTACAGATACCTCCACCACACTCCCCGCTCTCTGTTCACCGTCTGCCCTGGCCTGTCTCCCCCTGTCTGGTACAGGTACCCCACCACACTCACCCCTTTCTCCCTGGCCTGTCTCCCCCTGCCTGGTACAGGTACCTCCACCACACTCACCCCTCTCTCCCCCTATCTGGTACAGGTACCTCCACCACACTCACCCCTTTCTCCCTGGCCTGTCTCCCCTGCCTGGTACAGGTACCTCCACCACACTCACCCCTCTCTCCCCCTGTCTGGTACAGGTACCTCCACCACACTCCCCCTCTCTGTTCACCATCTGCCCTGGTCTGTCTCCCCCTGTCTGGTACAGGTACCTCCACCACACTCACCCCTCTCTCCCCCTGTCTGGTACAGGTACCTCCACCACACTCCCCCCTCTCTGTTCACCATCTGCCCTGGTCTGTCTCCCCCTGTCTGGTACAGGTACCACCTTCCACCTCTCTCCCGAGCTTTCTCTCGCCTCCAGCACACACACAATTACACACTCAAAGCAGACTTTGAGCTGATCGGAATTTTATGTAGACTAATTAACTTGTGAAACTTACTCAGAAATGCTTTAACTAGTATAGGCTTACTGTTTATTTTAAAAAAAATTAACTCAGACTTTTATAGCCTACTGAACTCATAGAGATCTACTCTCGTTATATTTTTTTCTTGTGCTTTGTGATATTTGCCTCTTGACTCTTGTGCTTTGTTGACTATGAACTTGCTTGTTTACCCGACCGTGGGACAGTCTGTTTGTTCCCACACTCGGAACTCTGACTCTCTATTGGTTACACAGACTCTTGGCCTCCCATCCTATTCCAACCACCTCTCACTGGCTTTGTATTCATGTTACCTGATGAAATTGCTGTACAAATATGATCTTGTTGATGCACATTCAGATGTCATAAATCAGCACTACAGAGTCCTCTGCCTTGCCCTGATTCAAATAAAATGTAAATCACATTTTATTGGTCACATAAACATATATTTAGCAGATGTTATTGCGGGTGTAGTAATATCTAAAAACGATTCACAACTATACACACATCTAAAAGTAAAAGAATGGAATTAAGAAATATATAAATATTAGATCGCTCGATGTCGGAGTGGTGTTTAAAATACAGTAGAATAGAATACAGTATATACATATGAGATGAGTAAAGCAGTATGTAAACATTATTAAGTGACAAGTTTTCCATTATTAAAGTGGCCAGTGATTCCATGTCTAAGTATATAGGGCAGCAGCCTCTAAGGTACAGGGTTGCGTAACAGATGAAAGTCAGCTATTGATGACTATTTAACAGTCTGATGGCCTTGGGATAGAAGATGTTTTTCAGTCTCTTGGTCCCTGCTTTGCTGCACCTGTACTGACCTCGCCTTCTGGATGATAGCGGTGTGAACAGGCAGTGGCTCGGGTGGTGATGATGCACCTGTACTGACCTCGCCTTCTGGATGATAGCGGTGTGAACAGGCAGTGGCTCGGGTGGTGATGATGCACCTGTACTGACCTCGCCTTCTGGATGATAGCGGTGTGAACAGGCAGTGGCTCGGGTGGTGATGATGCACCTGTACTGACCTCGCCTTCTGGATGATAGCGGGGTGAACAGGCAGTGGCTCGGGTGGTGATGATGCACCTGTACTGACCTCGCCTTCTGGATGATAGCGGTGTGAACAGGCAGTGGCTCGGGTGGTGATGATGCACCTGTACTGACCTCGCCTTCTGGATGATAGCGGTGTGAACAGGCAGTGGCTCGGGTGGTGATGATGCACCTGTACTGACCTCGCCTTCTGGATGATAGCGGTGTGAACAGGCAGTGGCTCGGGTGGTGATGATGCACCTGTACTGACCTCGCCTTCTGGATGATAGCGGTGTGAACAGGCAGTGGCTCGGTGGTGATGATGCACCTGTACTGACCTCGCCTTCTGGATGATAGCGGTGTGAACAGGCAGTGGCTCGGGTGGTGATGATGCACCTGTACTGACCTCGCCTTCTGGATGATAGCGGTGTGAACAGGCAGTGGCTCGGGTGGTGATGATGCACCTGTACTGACCTCGCCTTCTGGATGATAGCGGTGTGAACAGGCAGTGGCTCGGGTGGTGATGATGCACCTGTACTGACCTCGCCTTCTGGATGATAGCGGTGTGAACAGGCAGTGGCTCGGGTGGTGATGATGCACCTGTACTGACCTCGCCTTCTGGATGATAGCGGTGTGAACAGGCAGTGGCTCGGGTGGTGATGATGCACCTGTACTGACCTCGCCTTCTGGATGATAGCGGTGTGAACAGGCAGTGGCTCGGGTGGTGATGATGCACCTGTACTGACCTCGCCTTCTGGATGATAGCGGTGTGAACAGGCAGTGGCTCAGGTGGTGATGATGCACCTGTACTGACCTCGCCTTCTGGATGATAGCGGTGTGAACAGGCAGTGGCTCGGGTGGTGATGATGCACCTGTACTGACCTCGCCTTCTGGATGATAGCGGTGTGAACAGGCAGTGGCTCGGGTGGTTGATGTCCTTGATGATCTTTTTGGCTTCCTGTGACATTGGGTGCAATCAAGAGGTCACAGGACTACGATATGCAAATAAGAGGGTTGGGATGTGCAGCGAATAGCTGGATAAAGGTTACTGTTGGTGACTTGGGGAATACAGACCTAAGGAAGGTGGGTAACAGGGCTGAGATAGGCAAGTAACAGGGATCAGGTGTATTGGCAAAGGAACTGGGGTCTATGAGTAGTAAATAGGGCGTTTAGGATATGGTTGTATTTGGACTTGATTGTATCAATATTAGGTTATTGGCATGTGGGTTTTAGGGTTAGGGCATGGGGTAATAGGGCCGGGGTGTGTGGGTGATTGGGTTTAGGTGTGTAGGTAAGTGGACTGAGGTACATAGACACTGGGGCTGAGGAATACATTTATGTTAATTGTATTATAGGCAGAGCACTGTATGTTCCCGAGAATAAAACATCACCCCCCCCTGTTACCTGGTGATATGGTGCTGATAGTGATAGACAACAGTCAGAATGTTACCTGGTGATATGGTGCTGATAGTGATAGACAACACAGTCAGAATGTTACCTGGTGATATGGTGCTGATAGTGATAGACAACACAGTCAGAATGTTACCTGGTGATATGGTTCTGATAGTGATAGACAACACAGTCAGAATGTTACCTGGTGATATGGTGCTGATAGTGATAGACAACACAGTCAGAATGTTACCTGGTGATATGGTTCTGATAGTGATAGACAACACAGTCAGAATGTTACCTGGTGATATGGTGCTGATAGTGATAGACAACACAGTCAGAATGTTACCTGGTGATATGGTGCTGATAGTGATAGACAACACAGTCAGAATGTTACCTGGTGATATGGTGCTGATAGTGATAGACAACACAGTCAGAATGTTACCTGGTGATATGGTGCTGATAGTGATAGACAACATTTACAGCCAGAATACTGACAAAGGAGTTTTAACACAGTTTACATACATTATATGCAACTAGATAGAGTGAGCATAGAGCTATAAAATAATGAAAAGATATACAAATATACAGTGGGTATATGGTTGATATAGGTGGGTATACGGTTGATATAGGTGGGTATACGGTTGATATACAGTGGGTATATGGTTGATATAGGTGGGTATACGGTTGATATAGGTGGGTATACGGTTGATATACAGTGGGTATATGGTTGATATAGGTGCGTATACGGTTGATATAGGTGGGTATACGGTTGATATAGGTGGGTATATGGTTGATATAGGTGGGTATATGGTTGATATAGGTGGGTATACGGTTGATATAGGTGGGTATACGGTTGATATAGGTGGGTATACGGTTGATATACAGTGGGTATACGGTTGATATAGGTGGGTATACGGTTGATATAGGTGGGTATACGGTTGATATAGGTGGGTAAACGGTTGATATAGGTGGGTATATGGTTGATATAGGTGGGTATACGGTTGATATAGGTGGGTATACGGTTGATATAGGTGGGTATACGGTTGATATAGGTGGGTATACGGTAGGTGGGTATACGGTTGATATAGGTGGGTATACGGTTGATATAGGTGGGTATACGGTTGATATACAGTGGGTATACGGTTGATATACAGTGGGTATACGGTTGATATAGGTGGGTATACGGTTGATATAGGTGGGTATACGGTTGATATAGGTGGGTATACGGTTGATATAGGTGGGTATATGGTTGATATAGGTGGGTATATGGTTGATATACAGTGGGTATACGGTTGATATACTGTGGATGTACAAATGTGCAGTTTTAGTATGAATATATCCAGATGGCCGGTTGGTGAGGGTCACACCATAGTCCTTTAGTCTCTATGGGCCAGATGGCCGGTTGGTGAGGGTCACAGCATAGTCCTTTCGTCTCTATGGGCCAGATGGCCGGTTGGTGAGTGTCACAGCATAGTCCTTTAGTCTCTATGGGCCAGATGGCCGGTTGGTGAGGGTCACAGCATAGTCCTTTAGTCTCTATGGGCCAGATGGCCGGTTGGTGAGGGTCACAGCATAGTCCTTTAGTCTCTATGGGCCAGATGGCCGGTTGGTGAGGGTCACAGCATAGTCCTTTAGTCTCTATGGGCCAGATGGCCGGTTGTTGAGGGTCACAGCATAGTCCTTTAGTCTCTATGGGCCAGATGGCCGGTTGGTGAGGGTCACAGCATAGTCCTTTCGTCTCTATGGGCCAGATGGCCGGTTGGTGAGTGTCACAGCATAGTCCTTTAGTCTCTATGGGCCAGATGGCCGGTTGGTGAGGGTCACAGCATAGTCCTTTAGTCCCTATGGGCCAGATGGCCGGTTGGTGAGGGTCACAGCATAGTCCTTTAGTCCCTATGGGCCAGATGGCCGGTTGGTGAGGGTCACAGCATAGTCCTTTAGTCCCTATGGGCCAGATGGCCGGTTGGTGAGGGTCACAGCATAGTCCTTTAGTCTCTATGGGCCAGATGGCCGGTTGGTGAGGGTCCCAGCTCGGGAAGAAACTTTTCAGGATGTCGGGAAGTTTTTGATCATGAGTGACCTGAACCGCACTCCACAATGACACAATAAATGATTTACAATTCATTTCTATTGGGCACAAAATAATCTGAAACACATACAAAACAAACAGAAAATGCATCTAACAAGTTTTTGTAGTTGTCACAAGATTGATGTAGTCAATGTGTTCTGGAATATGGGAGAAAATACTAAACCGTTGATTACTTTAATACACATATAAGTGAATTAGTCCCAATACTTTTGGTCCCCTAAAATGGTGGGACTATGTACAAAAAGTGCTGTAATTTCCTAAACGGTTCACCCAAATTAAAGCTGACAGTCTGCACTTTAACCTCATAGTCATTGTATCATTCCAAAGTGCTGGAGTACAGACCAAAAACAACATGTGTCACACGCTCCCAATACTTTTGGAGCTAACTGTATATTTCCACACTATGATATTGTGAAAATAATGATAATACCCTTTTAGTGTAAGAGTTGTTTGAAAAGACCGTCTGAAATTTCAGTAAGGTACTTAATTGTTACCCAGAAATAATTTGATTTTGAGAAGGAAAAAAATGGCTGCATTTGACCTTTTAAATACAGAGGTGTAGTTTTTTGGGTTTCAACAGTAAATACGTTGAAAGATAAAGACCTCCAATGTAAATGTCCTGTAAGGATTCATGTATTTGGCTGTGAGTGAATCTAATCCCCTTGGAGAGCAGTTACTCCCCTTGGAGAGCAGTCACTCCCCTTGGCGAGCAGTCACTCCCCTTGGCGAGCAGTCACTCCCCTTGGAGAGCAGTCACTCCCCTTGGAGAGCAATCACTCCCATTGGAGAGCAGTCACTCCCCTTGGCGAGCAGTCACTCCCCTTGGCGAGCAGTCACTCCCCTTGGAGAGCAGTCACTCCCCTTGGAGAGCAGTCACTCCCCTTGGCGAGCAGTCACTCCCCTTGGCGAGCAGTCACTCCCCTTGGAGAGCAGTCACTCCCCTTGGAGAGCAGTCACTCCCATTGGAGAGCAGTCACTCCCCTTGGCGTGCAGTCACTCCCCTTGGCGAGCAGTCACTCCCCTTGGCGAGCAGTCACTCCCCTTGGCGAGCAGTATGGATCAACTGCTTAAGAAGCTCATTAAACAAACAGCACAGCGGTGAGGTGTGGTATTATGAACTCACTTTTAGATTTAATCAATACATTACTCAATGCAAAGTATTGACTGACTGAGTCTCAGACAGTTGCTGGAGCAGAGATGGGCTCTCATCACCTCTCACGGCAAGTCATTTCAAAAGCACTCCATCATGTTCAATTTAAAAGGCAATCAGTTGTGTTGTGACAAGGTACAGTAGGGTTGGTATACAGAAGATAGCCCTATTTGGTAAAATATCAACTCCATATTATGGCAAGAACAGCTCAAATAAGCAAAGAGAAATGACAGTCCATCATTACTTTAAGACATGAAGGTCAGTCAATGCGGATCATTTCAATAACTTTGAAGGTTTCTTCAAGTGCAGTCACAAAAACCATCAAGCGCTATGATGAAGCTGGCTCTCATGAGGACTGCCACAGGAAAGGAAGACCCAGAGTTACCTCTGCTACAGAGGATAAGTTTGTTAGAGATACCAGCCTCAGAAATGGGCAATTAACTGTACCTCCAATTGCAAGTAACAGACACATCTCAACATCAACTGTTCAGAGGAGACTGTATGAATCAGTCCTTCATGGTCCAATTGCTGCAAAGAAACCACTACTTAAGGACACCAATAATAAGAAGAGACTTGCTGGGGCCAAGAATCACGAGCAATAGAACGGTGGGAATCTGTCCTTTGGTCTGATGAGTCCAAATTTGAGGTTTTTGGTCTTTGTGAGACGCAGGGTAGGTGAACGTAGGATCTCTGCATGTGTGGTTCCCACCGTGAAGCTTGGAGGAGGAGGTGTGGTGATGTGGGGGTGCTTTGCTGGTGACACTGTCATGATTTATTTACAATTCCAGACACTCTTAACCAGCATGGCTATCACGGCATTCTGCAGCAATGCGCCATCCCATCTGGTTTGCACTTAGTGGGACTATCATTTGTTTTTCAACAGGACAATGACCCAAAACACACCTCCAGGCTCTGTAAAGGCTATTTTTAGAAAATAGTACGAATAAAGAAAAACCCTTGAATGAGTAGGTGTGTCCAAACCTTTTACTGGTACTGCATACATCAAGTCAAATGTTATTAGTCACATGCGCCGAATACAGCAGGTGTGGACCCTACAGTGAAATGCTTACTTATGAGTCCCTAACCCACAAGGCAGTTAAAAGGTGTTTAGTCACAAGGGACCTTAGCTTATTGATGATCTTTGAGGGCACTATGGTGTTGAACACTGAGCTGTAGTCAATGAATAGCATTCTCACATTTGTGTTCATTTTGTACAGGTGAGAAAGGGCATTGTAAGTGCAATAGAGATTGCATCATCTGTGGATCTGTTAGGGTGGTATGCAAATTGGAGTGGGTCTAGGGTTACTGTGATAATAGTGTTGATGTGAGCCACGACCAGCCTTTCAAAGCACTTCATGGCTACAGACGAGACTGCTACGGGTCGGTAGTCATTTAGGCAGGTTACCTTACTGGTCTTGGGCACAGGGGCTATGGTGGTCTGCTTAAAACATGTTGGTATCACAGACTCGGACAGGGAGAGGTTGAAAATGTCAGTGAAGACACTTGCCAGTTGGTCAGTGCATGCTCACATTACATGTCCTGGTTATCCGTCTGGCCCTACGGCCTTGTGAATGTTGACCTGTTTAAAGGTCTTACTAACATTGGCTGCGGAGAGCGTGATCACAGGAGAGCGTGATTACACAGTCTTCCGGAACAGCTGGTACTCTCATGCATGTTTCAGCGTTTTTTTGCCTCGAAGCGAGCATAGAAGTAGATTAGCTCGTTTGGTAGGCTCGTGTCACTGGGCAGCTCTCAGCTGTGCTTTCCTTTGTAGTCTGTAATGGTTTGCATGCCATGCCACGTCCGACGAGCGTAAGAGCCGGTGTCATAGGATTCGATCTTAGTCCTGTATTGGTGCTTTACCTGTTGATGGTTCATCAGAGAGCATAGCGGGATTTCTGATAAGCTTCCGGGTTAGAGTCCCGCTCTTTGTTAGCGGCAGCTCTAGCCTTTAGCTCAGTGCAGATGTTGCCTGTAATCCATAGCTTCTGGTTGGGGTATTGCGTACGGTCACTGTGGGTACGACGTCATCGATGCACTTATAAATGAAGCCATTGACTGATGTGGTTTAGCTTAAGAAAGAGAAGCCTAGGCCTAACTCCAGAGAGGGAGAGATATGTATCATGGTACGATACAGACATGCATTTCTTTATGCCAGGTGGCTAGTGTGTCTGCTATGCAGTTATGGATGTACAGAAGGAGGATCATTTGTTCATTTTCAATCCAAATATTTTGTATAAAGATGAGCATTATATTATATTGTATATTATATTGTTAGATTTTTGGAGTAACTCTTGAAAACTAGTGCAGATTTCTCATCCTCAGATTTCTCATCCTGGGGGCGGCAGGGTAGCCTAGTGGTCAGAGTGTTGGACTAGTTAGCGGAAGGTTGCAAGTTCAAACCCCGGAGCTGACAAGGTACAAATCTGTTGTTCTGCCCCTGAACAGGCAGTTAACCCACTGTTCCTAGGCCATCCAATAAGAATTTGTTCTTAACTGACTTGCCTAGTTAAATAAAGGTAAAACAAAATAAAATAAAAAAGTTAGCTGCCTGCCTAGGCTTCATTGAAAATGGATAGGCCAGCCTGCCTACGCTTCATTGAAAATGGATAGGCCAGCCCGCCTAGGCTTCATTGAAAATGGATAGGCCAGCCCGCCTAGGCTTCATTGAAAATGGATAGGCCAGCCCGCCTAGGCTTCATTGAAAATGGATAGGCCAGCCCGCCTAAGCTTCATTGAAAATGGATAGGCCAGCCCGCCTAAGCTTCATTGAAAATGGATAGGCCAGCCTGCCTAGGCTTCATTGAAAATGGATAGGCCAGCCCGCCTAGGCTTCATTGAAAATGCATAGGCCAGCCCGCCTAAGCTTCACTGAAAATGCATAGGCCAGCCCGCCTAGGCTTCATTGAAAATTGATAGGCCAGGCAGCCTAGGCTTCATTGAAAATGGATAGGCCAGCCCGCCTAAGCTTCATTGAAAATGGATAGGCCAGCCTGCCTAGGCTTCATTGAAAATGGATAGGCCAGCCCGCCTAGGCTTCATTGAAAATGGATAGGCCAGCCTGCCTAGGCTTCATTGAAAATGGATAGGCCAGCCTGCCTAGGCTTCATTGAAAATGGATAGGCCAGCCTGCCTAGGCTTCATTGAAAATGGATAGGCCAGCCCGCCTAAGCTTCATTGAAAATGGATAGGCCAGCCCGCCTGCGATGACTTCATAGTTTTATTAAAAGGTAGTAAATAATGTAAGATTAGGCTATTGGGTTTGAATATGTGAGCTTAGTTACAGTAAAACATTTTTTTTATATAAACTTAAAGCCACAGTCTGTAATTTTAGAAGGTTGGGTTCAGGTAGTATTGTGCTGTAACTAACTAATAAAAACATATTTTAAATGCTTTTTGTGCATATGTTTCTTCAGAAAGAGATCGTATCTGGTTTCTAGAAACATGGGATGCTCTGTCAGCTAACTATCGGGATGTCTTTGTTTTCTTGTGGACATTAAACTGGATGGTTATTTTCCTAAGCTCACCATTTGCTATAAATTAATTCTATCCTCTTGAGGATGTTATTATTATGAGATGAAATAGTAGGTCATTGGAGACTCAGGTCAACTCTCTCAGGCGGTGTCCCAAATGGCTCCCTATTCTCTATAGTGTACTACAGTAGACCATTAAAAGAAGTGCACTATGTAGGGAATAGGGTGCCATTTGGGACTCAGGCTCTCTCAGTACACCATCACCAGGACATTACTACTGAGGCAAAATATAACCTTTCTGCAATACTGGGGGGGAAAAAATCAACATTGTAGTGTGCTCACATGCTTGTCTGCATGTGTGTTTTTATGGTCATACATGTGTAACCAAAAGGGTCTGTGAGGCATGCCGAGACCATGATCAACATTATCAACGCCTCGTCCTTGGCTGAGATTTAAGGTCTCCACGAGAGTGCTCTCCTAGTCTAAGTGGACTCCACCTCAACAGCCGCTTCCAAAATGGACTCTACCACAACAGCCTCTTCCAAAATGGACTCCACCTCAACAGCCTCTTCCAAAATGGACTCTACCTCAACAGCCGCTTCCAAAATGGACTCTACCTCAACAGCCTCTTCCAAAATGGACTCTACCTCAACAGCCTCTTCCAAAATGGACTCTACCTCAACAGCCTCTTCCAAAATGGACTCTACCTCAACAGCCTCTTCCAAAATGGACTCTACCTCAACAGCCTCTTCCAAAATGGACTCTACCTCAACAGCCTCTTCCAAAATGACACCCTGTTTCCTAAGTGCTACATTACTTTTGACCAGGGCCCATAAGGTGCACTATGTGGGAGAATACGGGGGCTGACATTTGGGACATAGCCCTGTAGCTCCTGCATCCCAAGAAGTCATCTGTTGAGCCACTAAATCAGGTTCAGTCACAGTGCGACTGTGCGACTGTGTGGTGGAGCAGAGAGAGACTTATAATCAGATTGTTGCAGGTTCAAACCACTGGGGGAGCAGTTCTTAGCCCTGATCTGTCTCCATGATTCTAACCCAACTCATGTCTCCGGAAATCTACTAACTAATTCAGCCTGTGTTGACAAACGGTCCAATATGTTAGGGCAAAATATTATTATGACTAGGGGAAAACAGTCACCAACAGTAGAACACATAGTAACTGTATGCATGTTACAACATTGTGGTACAGTTGCATGCTTTGTATCAACATGATTTCTGTTGATTTGTTTTCAGTGCAAATGGCACACAGTCTGTCAAGCGTTTTTACATATTGAATGGACCATTTAATTCACACAAGAAATGGGTATAGGCAAGGGGGATCCCACAATTTGTTATGTAGGATTTAACATTGGAAACACATGCCTGGCTGCCTGTGAGTGTGTGTTGGAGGTCGAAGAAGGCTTGTGGATACTGAAACAACCTACTGCTCTGTAGCCTCACAGCCACACCTGAATAAAACCTAGAAACATCTGAAGTGTGTTTGCAGGCTATATTAAGCATTTAGCGTCACTGAACTGTGAAGGTATTAAACGCAAGCGAGCATGACTGTTTGACTTCATGGCGCACATAGAATAGATCATCTTGTCTCCTTCTGAGAGACAAGATTATTGGTAACACTACACTTAAAGGCCACAGATATAGTGTGATCGTCATGAGGGAAAATACATGCTTCCAACATGAAAACAATGCAGATAATGTAGGGATTAAAGCCCATAGTAAAGATGGGAGTAAAACATTATGACTACTATTCGTAGCATTTGGGATGTACATTTTGAATATCTCCATTTACTATGATATGGAGTCTTTTCGTACAATATCATACAAATCGGACGATGTATAGTATCATACTGTACGTCTTAACTTCTTGCGTCGAGCCATCCCGGATCCGGTATCGTGACTACAGCCTCAAGCTCATTACCATAACGCAACGTTAACTATTCATAAAAATCGCAAATGAAATGAAATTAATCTATTTGCTCTCAAGCTTAGCCTTTTGTTAACAACACTGTCATCTCAGATTTTCAAAATATGCTTTTGAACCATAGCTAAACAAGCATTTGTGTAACAGTATTGATAGCCTAGCATAGGATTATGCCTGTCTTTCAGCATGCAACATTTTCACAAAAACCAGAAAAGGATTCAAATAAAATCATTTACCTTAACTTCAGATGTTGTCAATGAGGAGACTCTCAGTTAGATAGCAAATGTTCCGTTTTTACAAAAAATATTATTTGTGTCGACTACACGCTCCGTTTTGTTCATCACGTTTGGGTAAAAAATAAATAAAAAATAATTAAGTCATTAAAATGCGAACTTTTTTCCAAATTAACTTCATAATATCGACAGAAACATGGCAAACCGATGTTTAGAATCAATCCTCAAGGTGTTTTTCACATATCTATCGACGATAAAATCCTTCGTGGCAGTTGACTTTCTCTTCTGAAGAAATGGAACGCGCATGGACCTACAGATTACGCAATAATTTCAACACAGGACACCGGGCGGGACACCAGGTAAATGTAGTCTCTTATGGTCAATCTTCCAATGATATGCCTACAAACACGTCACAATGCTGCAGACACCTTGGAGAAACGACACAAAGGGCAGGCTCATTCCTGGCGCATTGACAGCCATATAAGGAGACATTGGAACACAGCTCCTTCAGAATCTGGGGCATTTCCTGTATGAAACTTAATCTTGGTTTCGCCTGTAGCATTAGTTCTGGGGCATTCACAGATAATATCTTTGCAGTTTTGGAAACGTCAGAGTTTTGTCTTTCCAAGGCTGTCAATTCCATGCATAGTCGAGCATCTTTTCATGACAAAATATTGCGCTTAAAACGGGCACGTCTTTTTATCCAATAATGACATAGCGCCCCCATAGGTTGAAGAGGTTAAAGGACGTCTTTCTCTGAGACTAGGCTGCTTGTTGCTCCGTAATGACAAAGGTTAGCAGAATTTATGTTGCCGGTTAGGAGAACTGACGACAAAGGTTAGGAGAATTTAGGTAAAAGGTTAGGGTAATTAGGTTAAGGTTTAGAAAGGGGTTAGCTGAAATGCTACAGCATTCATGAGGACCGCCACAGGAAAGGAAGACCCAGAGTTACCTCTGCTGCAGAGGATAAGTTCATTAGAGTTAACTGTGGTGAAACTGCAACAGATACACAACACATTGTCACATTGCGTGATTTTTTTTCGCATACACTGACTAGATGCTAGCTAAGTTAACATTGTATTTGTTGTTTTTGTTTTACTCTGCCTGCAAAACACGCTGGATGATTCAGAATCCATTGAAGAGCTTGAACGATTCATTGACGAGAGACACTTGTTACTGGATTCGGAGGATTAAAGCACTGTTAAGGACAACCAACCCAATCAACAAAACAAACCAAACTCCGGTTGGCCAATAGGTATCAACGGTGGCACCAAACCATCCCCAAGCAAGAGGGCGCGCGTGGAGAGTGGGGAGAGGTTTACTGAAATGGATGTTGACTTGTTAAAAATCCATCAATGTAAGGCTTATCCAACTTGATATCTTGGGATATATTACGAGAGGACATCAATGCATTATGTGCCAGTCCAGAATTCAGCCAACGTCAGATTGATGATCGAAGGAAAGAGAACACAGAGCTGAAAGGTACTGTAGACTCTATTCATAGCAAGGTGGAGGTGAACGGTTCTGTAGACTCTATTCATAGCAAGGTGGAGGTGAAAGGTTCTGTAGACTCTATTCATAGCAAGGTGGAGGTGAAAGGTTCTGTAGACTCTATTCATAGCAAGGTGGAGGTGAAAGGTTCTGTAGACTCTATTCATAGCAAGGTGGAGCTGAAAGGTTCTGTAGACTCTATTCATAGCAAGGTGGAGGTGAAAGGTTCTGTAGACTCTATTCATAGCAAGGTGGAGGTGAAAGGTACTGTAGACTCTATTCATAGCAAGGTGGAGGTGAAAGGTTCTGTAGACTCTATTCATAGCAAGGTGGAGGTGAAAGGTTCTGTAGACTCTATTCATAGCAAGGTGGAGCTGAAAGGTACTGTAGACTCTATTCATAGCAAGGTGGAGGTGAAAGGTACTGTAGACTCTATTCATAGCAAGGTGGAGGTGAAAGGTTCTGTAGACTCTATTCATAGCAAGGTGGAGGTGAAAGGTTCTGTAGACTCTATTCATAGCAAGGTGGAGCTGAAAGGTACTGTAGACTCTATTCATAGCAAGGTGGAGGTGAAAGGTACTGTAGACTCTATTCATAGCAAGGTGGAGCTGAAAGGTACTGTAGACTCTATTCATAGCAAGGTGGAGCTGAAAGGTTCTGTAGACTCTATTCATAGCAAGGTGGAGGTGAAAGGTTCTGTAGACTCTATTCATAGCAAGGTGGAGGTGAACGGTTCTGTAGACTCTATTCATAGCAAGGTGGAGGTGAAAGGTTCTGTAGACTCTATTCATAGCAAGGTGGAGGTGAACGGTTCTGTAGACTCTATTCATAGCAAGGTGGAGGTGAAAGGTACTGTAGACTCTATTCATAGCAAGGTGGAGGTGAAAGGTTCTGTAGACTCTATTCATAGCAAGGTGGAGGTGAACGGTTCTGTAGACTCTATTCATAGCAAGGTGGAGGTGAAAGGTTCTGTAGACTCTATTCATAGCAAGGTGGAGGTGAAAGGTTCTGTAGACTCTATTCATAGCAAGGTGGAGGTGAACGGTTCTGTAGACTCTATTCATAGCAAGGTGGAGGTGAAAGGTTCTGTAGACTCTATTCATAGCAAGGTGGAGGTGAAAGGTTCTGTAGACTCTATTCATAGCAAGGTGGAGGTGAAAGGTTCTGTAGACTCTATTCATAGCAAGGTGGAGGTGAAAGGTTCTGTAGACTCTATTCATAGCAAGGTGGAGGTGAAAGGTTCTGTAGACTCTATTCATAGCAAGGTGGAGGTGAAAGGTTCTGTAGACTCTATTCATAGCAAGGTGGAGGTGAACGGTTCTGTAGACTCTATTCATAGCAAGGTGGAGGTGAAAGGTTCTGTAGACTCTATACATGGCAAGGTGGAGCTGAAAGGTACTGTAGACTCTATACATGGCAAGGTGGAGCTGAAAGGTACTGTAGACTCTATTCATAGCAAGGTGGAGCTGAAAGGTACTGTAGACTCTATACATGGCAAGGTGGAGCTGAAAGGTACTGTAGACTCTATACATGGCAAGGTGGAGCTGAAAGGTACTGTAGACTATATTCATGGCAAGGTGGAGGTGGTGCAAAGGGAGAACAAACAACTTAAAGAAACCTTGCTCTATGTACAGTGTCCATCAATGCGGGACAATCTAATATTCTCAGGAATACCGTATAATGACAACAGCAGAGGCTGTGATACACAGTCCAAGACTTTATGTCAACTCAACTGAAACTGCCCACTGATGTTGTGAGTAATGTCACTTTCTCCAGAGTCCATAGAATATAGGTAGGGCCTCTGGGAATAGGCCACGGGCAATGTTTTGACAAACTTAAACAGAAGGAAATGCTGAAGGGCAGAGAACTCAGAAACACTGATTTTGGAATGAATGATCACATAAAAAATCCTACAATGTGATTTTCTGGATTTTTTTTCTCATTTTGTCTGTCATAGTTGAAGTGTACCTATGATGAAAATTACAGGCCTCTCTCAACTTTTTAAGTGGGAGAACTTGCACAATTGGTGGCTGACTAAATACTTTTTTGCCCCACTGTATGTATTACATTTACATTTACATTTAAGTCATTTAGCAGACGCTCTTATCCAGAGCGACTTACAAATTGGTGCTTTCACCTTATGACATCCAGTGGAACAGTCACTTTACAATAGTGCATCTAGGTCTTTTAAGGGGGGAGGGGGAGAAGGATTACTTTATCCTATCCTAGGTATTCCTTAAAGAGGTGGGGTTTCAGGTGTCTCCGGAAAGTGGTGATTGACTCCGCTGTCCTGGCGTCGTGAGGGAGTTTGTTCCACCATTGGGGGGCCAGAGCAGCGAACAGTTTTGACTGGGCTGAGCGGGAACTGTACTTCCTCAGTGGTAGGGAGGCGAGCAGGCCAGAGGTGGATGAACGCAGTGCCCTTGTTTGGGTGTAGGGCCTGATCAGAGCCTGGAGGTACTGAGGTGCCGTTCCCCTCACAGCTCCGTAGGCAAGCACCATGGTCTTGTAGCGGATGCGAGCTTCAACTGGAAGCCAGTGGAGAGAGCGGAGGAGCGGGGTGACGTGAGAGAACTTGGGAAGGTTGAACACCAGACGGGCTGCGGCGTTCTGGATGAGTTGTAGGGGTTTAATGGCACAGGCAGGGAGCCCAGCCAACAGCGAGTTGCAGTAATCCAGACGGGAGATGACAAGTGCCTGGATTAGGACCTGCGCCGCTTCCTGTGTGAGGCAGGGTCGTACTCTGCGGATGTTGTAGAGCATGAACCTACAGGAACGGGCCACCGCCTTGATGTTATTTGAGAACGACAGGGTGTTGTCCAGGATCACGCCAAGGTTCTTAGCGCTCTGGGACGAGGACACAATGGAGTTGTCAACCGTGATGGCGAGATCATGGAACGGGCAGTCCTTCCCGGGAGGAAGAGCAGCTCCGTCTTGCCGAGGTTCAGCTTGAGGTGATGATCCGTCATCCACACTGATATGTCTGCCAGACATGCAGAGATGCGATTCGCCACCTGGTCGTCAGAAGGGGGAAAGGAGAAGATTAATTGTGTGTCGTCTGCATAGCAATGATAGGAGAGACCATGTGAGGTTATGACAGAGCCAAGTGACTTGGTGTATAGCGAGAATAGGAGAGGGCCTAGAACAGAGCCCTGGGGGACACCAGTGGTGAGAGCACGTGGTGAGGAGACGGATTCTCGCCACGCCACCTGGTAGGAGCGACCTGTCAGGTAGGACGCAATCCAAGCGTGGGCCGCGCCGGAGATGCCCAACTCGGAGAGGGTGGAGAGGAGGATCTGATGGTTCACAGTATCGAAGGCAGCCGATAGGTCTAGAAGGATGAGAGCAGAGGAGAGAGAGTTAGCTTTAGCAGTGCGGAGCGCCTCCGTGATACAGAGAAGAGCAGTCTCAGTTGAATGACTAGTCTTGAAACCTGACTGATTTGGATCAAGAAGGTCATTCTGAGAGAGATAGCGGGAGAGCTGGCCAAGGACGGCACGTTCAAGAGTTTTGGAGAGAAAAGAAAGAAGGGATACTGGTCTGTAGTTGTTGACATCGGAGGGATCGAGTGTAGGTTTTTTTCAGAAGGGGTGCAACTCTCGCTCTCTTGAAGACGGGAGGGACGTAGCCAGCGGTCAGGGATGAGTTGATGAGCGAGGTGAGGTAAGGGAGAAGGTCACCGGAGATGGTCTGGAGAAGAGAGGAGGGGATAGGGTCAAGCGGGCAGGTTGTTGGGCGGCCGGCCGTCACAAGACGCGAGATGTCATCTGGAGAGAGAGGGGAGAAAGAGGTCAGAGCACAGGGTAGGGCAGTGTGAGCAGAACCAGCGGTGTCGTTTGACTTAGCAAACGAGGATCGGATGTCGTCGACCTTCTTTTCAAAATGGTTGACGAAGTCATCTGCAGAGAGGGAGGAGGGGGGATTCAAGAGGGAGGAGAAGGTGGCAAAGAGCTTCCTAGGGTTAGAGGCAGATGCTTGGAATTTAGAGTGGTAGAAAGTGGCTTTAGCAGCAGAGACAGAGGAGGAAAATGTAGAGAGGAGGGAGTGAAAGGATGCCAGGTCCGCAGGGAGGCGAGTTTTCCTCCATTTCCGCTCGGCTGCCCGGAGCCCTGTTCTGTGAGCTCGCAATGAGTCGTCGAGCCACGGAGCGGGAGGGGAGGACCGAGCCGGCCTGGAGGATAGGGGACATAGAGAGTCAAAGGATGCAGAAAGGGAGGAGAGGAGGGTTGAGGAGGCAGAATCAGGAGATAGGTTGGAGAAGGTTTGAGCAGAGGGAAGAGATGATAGGATGGAAGAGGAGAGAGTAGCGGGGAGAGAGAGCGAAGGTTGGGACGGCGCGATACCATCCGAGTAGGGGCAGTGTGGGAAGTGTTGGATGAGAGCGAGAGGGAAAAGGATACAAGGTAGTGGTCGGAGACTTGGAGGGGAGTTGCAATGAGGTTAGTGGAGGAACAGCATCTAGTAAAGATGAGGTCGAGCGTATTGCCTGCCTTGTGAGTAGGGGGAAGGTGAGAGGGTGAGGTCAAAAGAGGAGAGGAGTGGAAAGAAGGAGGCAGAGAGGAATGAGTCAAAGGTAGACGTGGGGAGGTTAAAGTCGCCCAGAACTGTGAGAGGTGAGCCGTCCTCAGGAAAGGAGCTTATCAAGGCATCAAGCTCATTGATGAACTCTCCGAGGGAACCTGGAGGGCGATAAATGATAAGGATGTTAAGCTTGAAAGGGCTGGTAACTGTGACAGCATGGAATTCAAAGGAGGCGATAGACAGATGGGTAAGGGGAGAAAGAGAGAATGACCACTTGGGAGAGATGAGGATCCCGGTGCCACCACCCCGCTGACCAGAAGCTCTCGGGGTGTGCGAGAGCACGTGGGCGGACGAAGAGAGAGCAGTAGGAGTAGCGGTGTTGTCTGTGGTGATCCATGTTTCCGTCAGAGCCAAGAAGTCGAGGGACTGGAGGGAGGCATAGGCTGAGATGAACTCTGCCTTGTTGGCCGCAGATCGGCAGTTCCAGAGGCTACCGGAGACCTGGAACTCCACGTGGGTCGTGCGCGCTGGGACCACCAGATTAGGGTGGCTGCGGCCATGCGGTGTGGAGCGTTTGTATGGTCTGTGCAGAGAGGAGAGAACAGGGATAGACAGACACATAGTTGACAGGCTAGAGAAGAGGCTACGCTAATGCAGAGGAGATTGGAATGACAAGTGGACTACACGTCTCGAATGTTCAGAAAGTTAAGCTTACGTAGCAAGAATCTAATTGACTAAAATGATTAAAATGATAGAGTACTGCTGGGGTAGGCTAGCTGCGTTGTTGACACTACCCTAATCAAGTCATACCGTTGAGTGTGAAGTTTCTACAATGCTGCTTTTCGGGAGCTAGCTGGCTAGCTAGCAGTGTTGGTTACGTTACGTTGCGTTAGGAGAACGACAATAGCTGGCTAGCTAACCTAGAAAATCGCTCTAGACTACACAATTATCTTTGAAACAAAGACGGCTATGTAGCTAGCTATGTAGCTAGCTACGATCAAACAAATCACACCGTTGGGACTGTAATGAAATGAAATGAAAAAGTGATACTACCTGTGGAGCGACGCGGAATGCGACCGGAATGCGAAAGTTCTATTCAGTAGACGTTGGCTGGCTATTGGCTAGCTAGGAGTGTCTCCTACGTTAAGGACGACAAAATAGCTGGCTAGCTAACCACGGTGAATTAAGATAATCACTCTAAGACTGTATGTAGCCTTCCTAAAAAAATACATGAGGTTTTTAACTTGGTCAACATAAATAATAGTCCTATTTTTGCCTTTGACCAAAACACATTTAGATGCATCAGTAAATGATGGGCAAATGAACATTCAAGGATATAGTTTACTGAGAAGGGAAAGGAATCATAGATACTGTATAGTCTACTTAGAAGGGACAGGAATCATAGATATAGTCTACTTAGAAGGGACAGGAATCATAGATATAGTCTACTTAGAAGAGACAGGAATCATAGATATAGTCTACTTAGAAGAGATAGGAATGGTAGGGGTGTAGCACTGTACATTCAGAATCATATACCTTTAAAGAGGAGGTATGACCTTAATGTATGTCAAATAGAGGAACTATGGGCTCAAGTACATCTGCCTCACCAGGCACCCATATTGGTTGGACGTGTGTATAGACCTCCTAGCTATAAGGTGTCATATCTGGATGACTTATGCACTGGGTTTGACCAGGCCACAGACAGCAACAGAGACGTATTTATCTTTTGTGAATTTTAATATAAATTGGAAACATCATAATAATTCAAATAAAGCTATATTGATGAGATATGCCCTAGAACTGTGGTTTGAAACAAATGATTAATGATACTACTAGATCATCAACTAAGTTGGGTCATCGTTCAGACACATGCATTGATCTTATCTTCTGTAATATACCATTACAATGCTTAACAGCCAGATCAATGCCAGTGGGCTGGACAGACCATAATATTGTGACCATAACCATGAACACCAAGGTTCCAAAGAAACTCCCAAAGGATTGTGGTCAAGAGAAATTTTAAAACATTTAATCATGAGCTATTTCTAAATGATTTGGCTGCTGTACCCTGGGAGCTGATTTATCTAGAGGATGATTTAAATCACGCTACAGAATGTTTTATTGATTTGCTCACTGAGGTAATGAACTATCATGCCCCTATAAGAAAAAGAACAGTTGGGGCTCGTCCATCTCCATGGATTGATGATGAACTGGGTGAGGCTTTTTCTCAAAGAAATATGGCAAAAGTCTTAGCAGCCAAATCTGAACTAGTAATTGATTAACAGAATTATAGAACATTACGTAATTATGCAGTTAAATTGAATCGTAAGAAAAAAACATTATTTTACAACAATGCTTTTATTGATTATAAAAATGATTGTAAAAAGGTATGGAACACAGTTAAGGGCTTACTTGGTACATCTATCTCATCATGCCCATCTAGTGTAGAGGTTGACAATAACAACAATAACAAAACCAGCTGATATTGCCAATATTTTTGCAGATTTTTTTACAAAGAAATTTTGATTTACTGAGCAATAATGTAAACACACATTCTTCCAGACAAGCTACTGTCCAATGGATTGATGATCATATTATGAGCAATAAGACCTGCTCTTTTAGTCTGCACATGGTGTCAGTGGAGGAGGTGTTAAACCTATTGATATCATTACCTGATGGTAAATCTACAGGTTATGGTCTTATGGACAATTTTTTTACTTCACTGTGCTGCTCCCCAGATTGCAGCTCCACTGAAATACATATTTGATTGGTCACTGGAAAAGGGGATGTTTGCAAATGTATAGAAGCATGCTAAACTGTGTCCTATTCCAAAAGACAGCAAATAACCCATTACTCCTGCCAATAGTCAACCAATTAGTCTACTCCCTTCACGCAGTAAGATATTGGAGGGTATTGTGAGTAAACAAATATGGGAGTACATGGAAAAGAATGATCTGATTATAGCCAATCAGCATGCTTATCGCAAAAACCATTCCACTACCACTGCATTGGTTGACATGACTGACCAGTGGCTCAATGCTATGGATAATGGCAGGTTTGTGGGTGTACTATTCTTAGATTTTAGTGCAGCATTTGATTTAGTGGATCATGAAATAATTTTCACAAAATGAATGCATTATGGTTTTAAGGAGGTAGATATGACTGCTAATTGACAGGAAACAGTCCACCTATATCAATGGTTCATTTTCTTCCCCTCATGCTTTAAACTGTGGAATACCGCAGGGCAGCTGCCTTGGGCCACTTATTTATTTAATCAATACAAGCAACCTTCCTTATGCCTTAGCTGAAACTCAAGCTACTATATTTACAGATGATACTATATTTTATACAGCAAGACGATCGGTTCAACAGGTACAGCAAGCTTTACAAGGAGATTTGGAGAAAATCAGAGAGTGGGTTTGCCGGAACAAATTTGTTTTAAACACCAAGAAAACCAAAGTTATGTTGGTCTGATCCACCAGGAAAAGGCCAACACAGCATGGGATACAATGAAGTATGGGAGGGTACAAACTGAGGAAGTGTCAGAAACCAAACTACTAGGAGTGCAGCTAGACACCTGCTTATCATGGTCATCTCAAATAACTAATCTATGTAAAAAAAAACATATTAAAACAGCATGCATAATCAGAAGGATAGCTAAATATTTACCAGGAAACATTCTTCAGCAAATAACACAAGCGTTAATTGAGAGTCAGGTGAACTACTGTTCTGTGGTCTGTGGAAATGCATCAGCAAGTGAAATTAGGAGGCTGCAGATTGCACAGAACAAAGTAGCAAGGATTGCTTTAAGGTGGAGATATGGTTATTCTGTTGTAGACATGCGCAATGCTCTTGGTTGGTCATCAATCAACAAGATAATTGAAAAAAACATGCTCATTTTATTTCATAATATACACCATTTCAAACTGCCAAACTCTATTCACAACGGTATTCAGTTGGTAAGAGACAGACATTCAGTCAATACTAGGAATAGATTGTCCACCATCTGTGTGTTATCCAGACAGAAAAGGGAAATAGGCAAAATAACATTTCGATTTAGAGCAATAAAGAAATGGAATATTTTAACTGAGCAAACCAGAAACCTTTTAATATATATATTTAAACAATACTTCAAAACTACTTAAATATAATACAGAGGAACGTTGTGCTGGACTATGGTTTTTAGACTGTTAGAGTATTTATCGGGTCAATATAATATTGTGACCATAACCACGAACACCAAGGCTCCAAAGAAACCCCTTAGGATTGTGGTCAAGAGACATTTTCAAACATTTAATCATGAGCTATTTGAAAATGATTTGGCTGCTGTACCCTGGGAGCTGATTTATCTAGAGGATCATGTATTATGCCTGTTAGTAACAGTGTGTTATGAAAATGTGTTCGTATTATAAATTGTATTTTAATGTTTAAGGACTCTTGAAAGATTTAGTCTAAATGAGGACTAAAAGAGATAACAATAAAAATCAAATCCCCGACGCAACTCGAACACGCAACCTTTGGATTTCTAGACGGCTGTGGTATATACGTCCAACCATGCTCCCCGACCAACCTCCCCACTTTAGTTTCGGTCTTAAGTAACCAGATCGTAACCAGACCGTTATTCCATTTGTATCAAAATATAACATATCATCCTTAATGGAGGTGCAAAAATGTACGTAAAATAGCAAACATCTATTTCATTTTGCCAGGCTGGCCTATAGCACATAACACATGCTGATAACATGTAATAGTGCATATTCTATGCCGAACCCCATTTGTGTTGTTGCTTAGATTTGAGCCGTGACAGTGTGAGATACAGCAGGTCACCATAGCAAGGCCTCTGTAGCAGATCTGTGGTGGTATTAGATTTGAGCCGTGACAGTGTGAGATACAGCAGGTCACCATAGCAAGGCCTCTGTAGCAGATCTGTGTTGGTATTAGATTTGAGCCGTGACAGTGTGAGATACAGCAGGTCACCATAGCAAGGCCTCTGTAGCAGATCTGTGTTGGTATTAGATTTGAGCCGTGACAGTGTGAGATACAGCAGGTCACCATAGCAAGGCCTCTGTAGCAGATCTGTGTTGGTATTAGATTTGAGCAAGGTGTGAGATACAGCAGGTCACCATAGTGCAGATCTGTGTTGGTATTAGATTTGAGCCGTGACAGTGTGAGATACAGCAGGTCACCATAGCAAGGCCTCTGTAGCAGATCTGTGTTGGTATTAGATTTGAGCCGTGACAGTGTGAGATACAGCAGGTCACCATAGCAAGGCCTCTGTAGCAGATCTGTGGTGGTATTAGATTTGAGCCGTGACAGTGTGAGATACAGCAGGTCACCATAGCAAGGCCTCTGTAGCAGATCTGTGTTGGTATTAGATTTGAGCCGTGACAGTGTGAGATACAGCAGGTCACCATAGCAAGGCCTCTGTAGCAGATCTGTGTTGGTATTAGATTTGAGCCGTGACAGTGTGAGATACAGCAGGTCACCATAGCAAGGCCTCTGTAGCAGATCTGTGGTGGTATTAGCTCCTTGTGGGAGAGGAGGAGGAAATGGCAGAACATTGTCTCTAAAAATAAATCCTACCTCCCGTCCACCATTTCATTATAGTTCACTGTACTCAGCCTCAGCATCACATTGGTGTTAGGTATCTTAGGCTTTCTGCTAGGTCAATGTGATGAGGTGCTATGGGAGTGGTTCATATGGTTTTAAAGGATATTAGAAGATAGAACCCCAAACCTCATCTTAATATCTAAAACAATCTGCAATGTTTAATACCGTTTCTACATTGTATTCTACAGTAATATTTATACTTCAATTCAATAATCTTCCGGGAACTCACAAATCTCTTTTGTGTTGTGGTGAATGAGTTACAACTGTGTAAAGTGGAGGATTTGAGGGTCAAAGTATTCACTATGCCAGCTGCGGCCCTCTCTCTATCGGGAGTGGCAGCAGACTGACTGTAATTCAATAGGCTACTCTCTCTGATCTGAGCCTAGCGCTCCACAACAGGCCAGAGAAAGCACAGAAATCTGCCTTTTTGGCAGTATGACGGTATTTGACAGTATTTTATGTTTTTGAATAATAAAAGTTCTAAATATGCTTTATGAGTAATTCAAGAATCTGGAGTTGCAAATTTCACATGATTTCAATGGAGATTTCTCCATTCTCATCTGATTTCGTAAGATACCGTTGCACAAATACCATACATATCTAAGCCTACACCCGCACTGGTCCCAGGCTGTATTAGCTAGCTACGATAGTACATTTAGCAAGCTATTAGCATTAGCAACTACCACAATTTATTTTAGCCACAACTTGCTAAGAAAATACCAAATTTCAGACTGTAATTTGCAAACCGTAAGATACACAAATGAATAGTGTAATTAAACAGCACTGTCTGACCATGCAGACAGCAGAGTGAATGGCAAGTGAAGTGCTCTCATTACTCCATGGTCGGGGCAACTAAGTGCTCCCATTACTCCATGGTCGGGGCAACAAAGTGCTCTCATTACTCCATGGTCGGGGCAACAAAGTGCTCTCATTACTCCATGGTCGGGGCAACAAAGTGCTCTCATTACTCCATGGTCGGGGCAACAAAGTGCTCTCATTACTCCATGGTCGAGGAAACAAAGTGCTCTCATGACTCCATGGTCGGGGCAACAAAGTGCTCTCATTACTCCATGGTCGGGGCAACTAAGTGATCTCATTACTCCATGGTCGGGGCAACAAAGTGCTCTCATTACTCCATGGTCGGGGCAACTAAGTGCTCCCATTACTCCATGGTCGGGGCAACAAAGTGCTCTCATTACTCCATGGTCGAGGCAACAAAGTGCTCTCATTACTCCATGATCGGGGCAACAAAGTGCTCTCATTACTCCATGGTCGGGGCAACTAAGTGCTCTCATTACTCCATGGTCGAGGCAACTAAGTGCTCTCATTACTCCATGGTCGGAGCAACAAAGTGCTCTCATTACTCCATGGTCGGGGCAACAAAGTGCTCTCATTACTCCATGATCGGGGCAACAAAGTGCTCTCATTACTCCATGGTCGGGGCAACAAAGTGCTCTCATTACTCCATGATCGGGGCAACAAAGTGCTCTCATTACTCCATGATCGGGGCAACAAAGTGCTCTCATTACTCCATGATCGGGGCAACTAAGTGCTCTCATTACTCCATGGTCGAGGCAACTAAGTGCTCTCATTACTCCATGGTCGGGGTAACAAAGTGCTCTCATTACTCCATGGTCGAGGCAACTAAGTGCTCTCATTACTCCATGGTCGGGGCAACTAAGTGCTCTCATTACTCCATGGTCGGGGTAACAAAGTGCTCTCATTACTCCATGGTCGGGGCAACAGTACTCTCCTTGAGTGACAGAGGGCAGGGCTTGGTAAGGGAAGTATCATGCAACAGGAGGAGAGGGAGGAAAATGACTCAAGTAGCAAACTCAATCAACTTTAAAAATGGACATTACACGTGCCGGAGATGCATATCACATGCATTGTTGCATCATCAGTGGGAGAGTTTTGGAATTCCTGAATTTACTGAGACCATAGACCATGGCCTCTGCCCAGTGGTGTAATGATTATTATTTTAGGGTATCTGTACTTTACTTTACAATTTATATTTTGGCATACTTTTACTTTTACTTCACTACATTCCTATAGAAAATACTGTAGGTTTTTCTCCATACATCTTCCTTTGTTAAATTTTGAATGCTTAGCAGGACGGAAAAAAATTGAAATTCACGCACTTATCAAGAGAACACGTGCCTACTGCCTATGGTCTGGCAGACTCAATAAACACATGCATCTTTTGTAAATAATGTCCTAGTGTTGGAGTGTGCTCCTGGCTATACGTACATTTTAAAAACAAGAACATGTTGCTGCCTGCTTTGCTTAATATAAGGAATTTACAAGGAATCAATAAGTGCATCGATGACGTCGTCCCCACAGTCACCGTACATACCCCAACCAGATGGCATGGATTACAGGCACCATCTGTACTGAGCTAAATGCTAGAGCTCCCGCTTTCAAGGAGAGGGACTCTAACCCGGAAGCTTATAAGAAATCCCGCTATGCCCGCCGATGAACCATCAAACAGGCAAAGCGTCAATACAGGACTAAGATCGAATCGTACTACACCAGCTCTGGCAGGGCTTGCAAACCATTACCAACTACAAAGGGAAGCTCAGCCAAGAGCTGCCCAGTGAAACGAGCCTACCAGACGAGCTAAACTACTTGTATGCTTGCTTTGAGGCAAATATCACTGAAACATGCATGAGAGCACCAGCTGTTCCGGAAGACTCTGATCACGCTCTCCGCAGCAGATGTGCGTAAAACGTGTAAACAGGTCAACATTCACAAGGCCGCAGGGCCAGACTGTAACACCAACATGTTTTTTAAGCAGACCACCATAGTCCATGTGCCCAAGAACAGTAAGGTAACCTACCTAAATGACTACCGACCCGTAGCACTCACGTCTGTAGCCATGAAGTGCTTTGAAAGGCTGATCATGGCTCACATAAACACCATTATCCCAGAAACCCTAGACCCACTCCAATTTGCATACCACCCAACATATCCATAGATGATACAATCTCTGTTGCACTCCACACTGCCCTTTCCCACCTGGACAACAAAAGGAAGGCCTGATCACTACAAAGACGAGACAGCCTATAGGGAGGAGGTCAGAGACCTGTCCGTGTGGTGCCAGGATAACATGCTCTCCCTAAACGTGATCAAGACAAAGGAGATGATTGTGGAATACAGGAAAAAGAGAACCGAGCACGCTCCCATTCACATCGATGGGGCTGCAGTGGAGCAGGTTGAGAGCTTCAAGTTCCTTGGTGTCCACATCACCAACAAACTAACATGGTCCAAGCACACTAAGACACTCGTGAAGAGGACACGACAAAACCTATTCCCCCTCAGGAGACTGAAAAGCTTTGGCATCGGTCCTCAGATCCTCAAAAGGTTCTACAGCTGCATCATCGAGAGCATCCTGACTGGTTGCATTACTACCTGGTAAGGCAACTGCTCGGCCCCAAGAACACAGTGGCCTCCATCATTCTGAAATGGAGACTAGACCTAGACTAGAGCTTCCTAGAGCTGTACACCCAGGCAAACTGAGCAATCGGGGGAGAAGGGCCTTGGTCAGGGAGATCACCAAGAACCAATGGTCACTCTGACAGAGCTCCAGAGTTCCTCTGTGGAGATGGGAGAACATTCCAGAAGGACAACCCTTCTCTGCACCACCAATCAGGTCTTTATGGTAGAGTTGCCAGACAGAGGCCACTCCTCAGTAAAAGCACATGACAGCCCACTTAGTTTGCTAAAAGGCACATAAAGGACTCTCAGACCATGAGAAACAAGATTCTCTGATCTGCTGAAACCAAGATTGAAGTCTTCGGCCTGAATGCCAAGCGTCATGTCTGGAGGAATCCTGGCATCATCCCTACGGTGAAGCTTGGTGGTGGCAGCATCATGCTGTGGGGATGTTTTTCAGGTGCAGGAACTGGGAGACTAGTCAGGATCAAGGGAAAGATCTACAGAGAGATATTTGATGAAAACTTGCTCCAGAGCCCTTAGGACCTCAGACTGGGTTCACATTCCAACAGGACAACAACCCTAAGCACACAGCCAAGACAACGCAGTAGTGGCTTCAAGATGAGTCTCTGAATGTCCTTCAGTGACCCAGCCAGAGCCCGAACTTGAACCCGATCGAACTTCTCTGGAGAGACCTGGAAATAGCTGTGCAGCAACTCTCCCCATCCAACCTGACAGAACTTGAGAGGATCTGCATAGAAGAAGGGGAGAAGGTGTGCAAAGCTTATAGCATTGTACCCAAGAATAATTTGAGGCAGTAATCGCTGCCAAAGGTGCTTCAATAAGGTACTGAGTAAAGGGTCTGAATACTAATAGAAATGTGATATTTTTTTATTTGTTTTTTATTTGTAATACATTTTCAAAATTGTCTAAACCTGTTTTTGCTTTTTCATTATGGGGTATTGAGTGGAGATTGATGAGGAATAAAATTAATTTAATACATTTTAGAATAAGGCTGTAATGTAACAAAATGTGTAAAAAGTCAAGTTGTCTGAATACTTTCCAAAAGCTGAGACAGAGCCCTTTCAAACAGCCCTTTAAAGTACCACATCGATGCAATAGTACCACATCAATCAAATGGTAATCAGTCAAAATCACCTCTGAAAATGTGTATCTTTTATTGGCTTTTCCCCTCAAAACAACTGTCATTTACACAACTTCATAATGAAGAGAAACATGTTATTGAGCATATTGACTCTTCCTTTTTAAGGATTGATCATCTGAAATCAGAATAGCAAAAACCTTTTTACTGTGAATGAGTTATAGTCATTTTAGTGACTGGTGGTAATTTCCTGTAATTCCATGGAACGTTCTGTGATCATACACTTTCTTATCTGGATAGTATAATAAACATATACAATGAGTGTACAAAACCTGAGCAACACCTGTTCTTTCCATGACGTAGACTGACCAAGGTGAATCCAGGTGAAAAGTATGATCCCTTAACTATACATTGGGGCAGCAGGGTAGCCTAGTGGTTAGAGTGTAGAGGCGGCAGGGTAGCCTAGTGGTTAGAGTGTAGAGGCAGCAGGTAGCCTAGTGGTTAGAGTGTAGAGGCAGCAGGTAGCCTAGTGGTTAGAGTGTAGAGGCAGCAGGTAGCCTAGTGGTTAGAGTGTAGAGGTGGCAGGGTAGCCTAGTGGTTAGAGTGTAGGGGCAGCAGGGTAGCCTAGTGGTTAGAGTGTAGAGGCAGCAGGTAGTCTAGTGGTTAGAGTGTAGAGGCGGCAGGGTAGCCTAGTGGTTAGAGTGTAGAGGCGGCAGGGTAGCCTAGTGGTTAGAGTGTAGAGGTGGCAGGGTAGCCTAGTGGTTAGAGTGTAGAGGCGGCAGGGTAGCCTAGTGGTTAGAGTGTAGAGGCGGCAGGGTAGCCTAGTGGTTAGAGTGTAGAGGCGGCAGGGTAGCCTAGTGGTTAGAGTGTAGAGGCGGCAGGTAGCCTAGTGGTTAGAGTGTAGAGGCGGCAGGGTAGCCTAGTGGTTAGAGTGTAGAGGCGGCAGGGTAGCCTAGTGGTTAGAGTGTAGAGGCGGCAGGTAGCCTAGTGGTTAGAGTGTAGAGGCGGCAGGTAGCCTAGTGGTTAGAGTGTAGAGGCGGCAGGGTAGCCTAGTGGTTAGAGTGTAGAGGTGGCAGGGTAGCCTAGTGGTTAGAGTGTAGAGGTGGCAGGGTAGCCTAGTGGTTAGAGTGTAGAGGCGGCAGGGTACCCTAGTGGTTAGAGTGTAGAGGTGGCAGGGTAGCCTAGTGGTTAGAATGTAGAGGTGGCAGGGTAGCCTAGTGGTTAGAGTGTAGAGGTGGCAGGGTAGCCTAGTGGTTAGAGTGTAGAGGCGGCAGGGTAGCCTAGTGGTTAGAATGTAGAGGTGGCAGGTAGCCTAGTGGTTAGTGTAGAGGCGGCAGGGTAGCCTAGTGGTTAGAGCATTGGACTAGTAACCGAAAGGTTGCAAGTTCAAATCCCCGAGCTGACAAGGTACAAAATCTGTCGTTCTGCCCCTGAACAGGCAGTTAACCCACTGTTCCTAGGCCATCATTGAAAATAAGAATTTGTTCTTAACTGACTTGCCTAGTAAAAATTTTTAAATAATAATATTTAAATTGCCAACCCCTCTTTTTACATACTACCTCAATTGGCCCGACCAACCAGTGCTCCCGCTCATTGGCTAACCAGGCTATCTGCATTGTGTCCCTCCACCTGCCAACCCCTCTTTTTACGCTTCTGCTACTCTCTGTTCATCATATATGCATAGTCACTTTAACCATATCTACATGTACATACTACCTCAATCAGCCTGACTAACCGGTGTCTGTATGTAGCCTTGCTACTTTTATAGTCTAGCTACTGTATATAGCCTGCCTTTTTACTGTTTTATTTCTTTACTTACCTATTGTTCACCTAACACCTTTTTTGCACTATTGGTTAGAGCCTTTAAGTAAGCATTTCACTGTAAGATCTACACCTGTTGTATTCGGCGCACGTGACAAATAAACTTTGATTTGATATTGATGTCACTTGTTAAATCCCCTTCAATCAGTGTAGATGAAGGGGAGGAGACAGGTTAAAAAATGATTTTTTTTAAAGCCTTGAGACAATTGAGACATGGATTGTGCCATTCAGAGGGTGAATTGGCAAGACAAAAGATTTAAGTGCTTTTGAACGGGGTACGGTAGTAGGTGCCAGGCACACCAGTTTGAGCGTGTCAAGAACTGCAACACTGCCGGGTTTTAAACACTCAACAGTTTCCCTTGTGTATCAAGAATGGTCCTCCACCCAAAGAACATCCAGCCAACTTGGCACAACTGTAGGAAGCATTGGAGTCAACATGGGCCAACATCCCTGTGGAACGCTTTCGACACCTTGTAAAGTCCATGCCCCGACGAATTGAGGCTGTTATGAGGGCAATATTATTAGTTTTGTACAAACATATTATACATTTTATTTTGTCTTCAATTTGATAAGGAAAGACATACACAAGTAATATAATGTGAATAAAACAATAACTTTAGTGAAAGAATAAGATTAAGAGAATACATTATCTCGTTCAAACCTGAAAACAAAGTGCAAGCTATCATAACCATAAGATTGTATACAACAATCACATTTTAATGTAAACGTAAATGGAATTACAAAATATTATAATATAATAAGACGTATAATAACAATAATTGGCTTTTACAACCTCAAATTCTTCTTACACACATTCCACTAGGCCTATAACCTAATACATTCCACTAGGCCTATAACCTAATACATTCCACTAGGCCTATAACCTAATACATTCCACTAGGCCTATAACCTAATACATTCCACTAGGCCTATAGCATAATACATTCCACTAGGCCTATAGCATAATACATTCCACTAGGCCTGTAGCCTAATACATTCCACTAGGCCTATAACCTAATACATTCCACTAGGCCTATAGCATAATACATTCCACTAGGCCTATAACCTAATACATTCCACTAGGCCTATAGCATAATACATTCCACTAGGCCTATAACCTAATACATTCCACTAGGCCTATAACCTAATACATTCCACTAGGCCTATAACCTAATACATTCCACTAGGCCTATAGCATAATACATTCCACTAGGCCTATAACCTAATACATTCCACTAGGCCTATAACCTAATACATTCCACTAGGCCTATAACCTAATACATTCCACTAGGCCTGTAGCCTAATACATTCCACTAGGCCTATAACCTAATACATTACCCTAGGCCTATAACCTAATACATTCCACTAGGCCAATAACCTAATACATTACCCTATAACCTAATACATTCCACTAGGCCTATAACCTAATACATTACCCTATAACCTAATACATTCCACTAAGCCTATAACCTAATACATTCCACTAGGCATATAACCTAATACATTCCACTAGGCCTATAATCTAATACATTCCACTAGGCCTATAACCTAATACATTCCACTAGGCCTATAACCTAATACATTACCCTAGGCCTATAACCTAATACATTACCCTAGGCCTATAACCTAATACATTCCACTAGGCCTATAACCTAATACATTCCACTAGGCCTATAACCTAATACATTCCACTAGGCCTATAACCTAATACATTCCACTAGGCCTATAACCCAATACATTCCACTAGGCCTATAGCCTAATACATTCCACTAGGCCTGTAACCTAATACATTACCCTAGGCCTGTAGCCTAATACATTACCCTAGGCCTATAACCTAATACATTCCACTAGGCCTATAACCTAATACATTCCACTAGGCATATAGCCTAACACATTACCCTAGGCATGTAGCCTAATACATTACCCTAGGCATATAGCCTAATACATTACCCTAGGTCTGTAGCCTAATACATTACCCTAGGCCTGTAGCCTAATACATTACCCTAGGCCTGTAGCCTAATACATTACTCTAGACATGTAGCCTAATACATTACCCTACATTTACATTTAAGTCATTTAGCAGACGCTCTTATCCAGAGCGACTTACAAATTGGTGCTTTCACCTTATGACATCCAGTGGAACAGCCACTTTACAATAGTGCATCTAGGTCTTTTAAGGGGGAGGGGGGGTGAGAAGGATTACTTTATCCTATCCTAGGTATTCCTTAAAGAGGTGGGGTTTCAGGTGTCTCCGGAAGGTGGTGATTGACTCCGCTGTCCTGGCGTCGTGAGGGAGTTTGTTCCACCATTGGGGGGCCAGAGCAGCGAACAGTTTTGACTGGGCTGAGCGGGAACTGTACTTCCTCAGTGGTAGGGAGGCGAGCAGGCCAGAGGTGGATGAACGCAGTGCCCTTGTTTGGGTGTAGGGCCTGATCAGAGCCTGGAGGTACTGAGGTGCCGTTCCCCTCACAGCTCCGTAGGCAAGCACCATGGTCTTGTAGCGGATGCGAGCTTCAACTGGAAGCCAGTGGAGAGAGCGGAGGAGCGGGGTGACGTGAGAGAACTTGGGAAGGTTGAACACCAGACGGGCTGCGGCGTTCTGGATGAGTTGTAGGGGTTTAATGGCACAGGCAGGGAGCCCAGCCAACAGCGAGTTGCAGTAATCCAGACGGGAGATGACAAGTGCCTGGATTAGGACCTGCGCCGCTTCCTGTGTGAGGCAGGGTCGTACTCTGCGGATGTTGTAGAGCATGAACCCTAGACATGTAGCCTAATACATTCCACTAGGCCTATAACCTAATACATTCCACTAGGCCTATAACCTAATACATTCCACTAGGCCTATAACCTAATACATTCCACTAGGCCTATAACCTAATACCTTCCACTAGGCCTGTAGCCTAATACATTCCACTAGGCCTATAACCTAATACATTACCCTATAACCTAATACATTCCACTAGGCCTGTAGCCTAATACATTCCACTAGGCCTGTAGCCTAATACATTCCACTAGGCCTATAGCCTAATACATTCCACTAGGCCTATAACCTAATACATTCCACTAGGCCTATAACCTAATACATTCCACTAGGCCTGTAGCCTAATACATTCCACTAGGCCTATAGCCTAATACATTCCACTAGGCCTATAACCTAATACATTCCACTAGGCCTATAACCTAATACATTCCACTAGGCCTATAACCTAATACATTCCACTAGGCCTATAACCTAATACATTCCACTAGGCCTTTAGCCTAATACATTCCACTAGGCCTATAACCTAATATATTCCACTAGGCCTTTAGCCTAATACATTCCACTAGGCCTATAACCTAATACATTCCACTAGGCCTGCAGCCTAATAAAGGAAGTGTCAGAATGGAAACAAATTGAAAGCATGGAACGAAGGGGAAATAATCACTGACAACATGAGCTACTGGGTGAGGACTAGGAGTCCCTTTACCACAAGAGGTTGATGGCACCTTAATTGGGGAAAACGGGCTCGTGTTAATGACTGGAGCGGAATGGTTTCCATGGTTCCCAGGTGTTTGATACCATTCCATTTGCTCCGCTCCTGTGCCCTTTACTAGTACCTATGTCTGGTATGTGCAGTATATCTATGTACGTGTCCTGTGAGGGTGTGATTGTACCTGTTCTCAGTGACAGAGCTCTCATAATTGTGAGAAATCTTTCCGGTCTAGTTGAGGTACCTCACGGTGACATAATTCACTTTTAGTCTCTGCGCCGAAACTCACTCCTACTGATGACCCATTGGCATCAGTCGTTACTTTGGCAATTCAAGATGGCGCTACCCATACCTCTTTTTTTATTTTTTCCCCCTTTATTTAACTTGGCAAGTCAGTTAAGAACAAATTCTTATTTACAAAGTTTGCCTACCGGGGAACAGCGGGTTAACTGCCTTGTTCAGGGGCAGAACGACAGATTTTTACCTTGTCAGCTCGGGGATTCAATCTAGCAACCTTTCGGTTACTGGCCCAACGCTCTAACCACTGGGCTACCTGCCGCTCCTAATAAACGTTGTTCAAGATTACAATACTGAAAATATAGACGTTTCTATGTTACAAAGCACGTGTTTAGGGTTAGTGGATTGGATCTCTTTCCTCAGCGTAACTTCTTGAAGTGTTTCCTTCCCCCTTAACAAACCAAACGTTGAAATACCCTTATTGAAGGTAAAGTAAAAACCCAAACCGGTCCGCGCATCAATACCGGTGTATATAGTAAAATACCTGGCATCCACAGATGTCTGGCTCAGTCTTGAGGAGAAGATGGTTATGACATTATAACAGATAGTCACCTACACAGCCACAGAACAACTTAGCATTAGGAATCGTTATGAGCAAATTGTATTTATGAGTAGAACGAGAGCTTCAACTGTCCATTTTGAATTTGACCACAAGTAACATTCTGGGTCACAAAACTTTTTAAAATTGTTTTAAGGTGTGTCTTTTGACTCGTTTTTTTGTGTGTGCTTCGCTTGATTTTTTTCAGGAAGAAATGTTGTGAGGGGTTTAAGTTTGTGCTGGGCCAGTGCATTCCTGAAGGTATGGAACCGTTCCCAATCTGCATCCCAAATGGCACGCTATTCCCTACATAGTACACTACTTTTGGCCAGAGGCCTATGGCACCCTATTCCCTACATAGTACACTGCTTTTGACCAGCCCCGTACTGCACTGTGTAGGGAATAGTGTGCTATTTGGGATGCAGATTTATGTCTTTCTTTGGTCTTTCTTGTGTGTTTGCTTAGATATTTTTGGAAACCATTCCCTGGTGTTCATAGGTTTGTGTCTCTGGTTTAACCCATAAACCATTAGATTGATATGCTGTAATTTTAACATTTCTATTATTTTAACCTTCCTGTTATTTTAACCTTTCTATTATTTTAACCTTTCTATTATTTTAACCTTCCTGTTATTTTAACCTTTCTATTATTTTAACCTTCCTGTTATTTTAACCTTTCTATTATTTTAACCTTTCTATTATTTTAACCTTCCTGTTATTTTAACCTTTCTGTTATTTTAACCTTTCTGTTATTTTAACCTTCCTGTTATTTTAACCTTTCTATTATTTTAACCTTCCTGTTATTTTAACCTTTCTATTATTTTAACCTTTCTGTTATTTTAACCTTTCTATTATTTTAACCTTTCTGTTATTTTAACCTTTCTATTATTTTAACCTTTCTGTTATTTTAACCTTTCTATTATTTTAACCTTCCTGTTATTTTAACCTTTCTATTATTTTAACCTTTCTATTATTTTAACCTTCCTGTTATTTTAACCTTCCTGTTATTTTAACCTTCCTGTTATTTTAACCTTTCTGTTATTTTAACCTTTCTGAAAGAGCGTAAGAAAGCATGCTCGGTGTTTAGTGATTTTAAAGTACAGTTATTTCATTATTGTTGGATTTTGTTAAACCTCATATTCTGTTACAATGAGTCCATTGGCACATGCCGTCTTAATTTGTGTTAAAGCGTTTTCTTCAACCGTAACATATGATTATCATATTGTTATTAAAGGCATCATTCGTCTTACTAAGTATTCAGTGACCGGAGACTTCAATTCTATTCAACTTTTATTGGTCCTCCAATTACTAACGCGCTTTAATTAAGACATGAGAGACAATGACTTCAAAGTGCAGTGTCATAAACATCGGTAATAAGTATGAAATCATGTGCTAAAAGCAGGAACTGGAATCAGACCTGTGCTTGATCGCTCTATTCATACATAACTGGTGCCATCTAACCTGGTCCCAGATCTGTTTTGTGTTGTTTTAGGCCAACCGTAGGAGATGCCAGGACAGCACAAACAGATCTGGGACCAGGTTAGGTGCCGTCATAGTGCAGTTAGTCAGTCCTAGCTGTGTTTGTAAGACGGAGTAGTATCTCTATACCAGTCCCAGCTGTGTTTCTGATAGAAGCGTCTATGTGTGTGTACAGATTATGATGTGTGTGTACAGATTATGATGTGTGTGTACAGATTATGACGTGTGTGTACAGATTATGACGTGTGTGTACAGATGATGACGTGTGTGTACAGATTATGATGTGTGTGTACAGATTATGATGTGTGTGTACAGATTATGACGTGTGTATACAGATGATGTGTGTGTACAGATTAGGATGTGTGTGTACAGATTATGATGTGTGTGTACAGATTATGACGTGTGTGTACAGATTATGACGTGTGCGATGGCGCCCCCTGTGAACAACAGTGCACGGACCACTTTGGACGGGTCGTGTGCACCTGTTACCCTGGTTACCGCTACGACCGGGAGCGACACCGGAACAGAGAGAAGCCATACTGCCTGGGTGAGACCTGGTCCCACACATAGAAATAGAATGTACATTCTAGTAACTATATTTCTATGGTCCTACGCCCCTGTATTAACACAGTCACCGAGCAAAGATAACCATGGCCAAGTACTACTACTCAGGTATGGCCTCCAGTAAGTGTACCCTCTCCAGCTACATATTCAGCTACATTTTCAACAAAATATTCAGCTACATTTTCAACAAAATATTCAGCTACATTTTCAACAAAATATTCAGCTACATAGTCGGCTACATAGTCAGCTACATATTCAGCTACATAGTCGGCTACATAGTCAGCTACATATTCAGCTACATATTCAGCTACATATTCAGCTACATAGTCGGCTACATAGTCGGCTACATATTCAGCTACATATTCAGCTACATATTCAGCTACATATTCAGCTACATAGTCGGCTACATAGTCGGCTACATATTCAGCTACATATTCAGCTACATATTCAGCTACATTTTCAACAAAATATTCAGCTACATAGTCGGCTACATAGTCAGCTACATAGTTGGCTACATATTCCATAATATATTTCACTATGAAGTCCTTTTTTTGTTTCAGTGTTGTTATTTTAGTAGCATTCTCTCACAGGCTTGGACACTGGCAGTCTCACATTTCATTTTATTTCAAATGGCACTTCTCATGATAGACCGCATTAAGAATACAACAAGTTGAACAAGCCCTCTTTGTGTTTTCTCTTTCTTTCTCCTCTTTCTTCACCACCCCCCTCTTTTTCTCTTTCTCTACCATCTCTCGCCACCTCTTTCTTTCCCCCTCTCTCCTGTCACCAACCCTTCTCTCTCTCGCTCTCTCCCCTTCGCTCGCTGCCTCGCTCTCTCTCCCTTTCTCGCCGCCACCCCCTCTCTCTCTCTCTTTCCTCCTTTCTCACCACCACTCTCCCCTCTCTCACCACCACCCCCTCTCTCTCTCTCTTTCCTCCTTTCTCACCACCACTCTCCCCTCTCTCACCACTCTCCCCCTCTCTCACCACCACCCCCTCTCGCCACCTCTTTCTCTCCTCTCTCTCTCTCTCTCTCTCTCTCTCAATTCAATTCAATTCAATTTAAGGGCTTTATTGGCATGGGAAACATGTGTTAACATTGCCTAAGCAAGTGAGGTAGATAATATAATATATATATAATATATCTCTCTCTCCCCCTCTCTCTCTCTCCCCCTCTCTCTCTCCTCTCTCTCTCTCTCTCTCTCCTCCTCTCTCTCTCTCTCTCCCCCCACCCCCTCTCTCTCTCTCTCTCTCTCTCTCTCTCTCTCTCCCCCACCCTCTCTCTCCCTCTCTCTCTCTCTCTCTCTCGCTCTCCCCCTCTCCCTCTCTCCCTCTCTCTCTCCCTCCCTCTCTCCCACCCCCCTCTCCCCTCCCCTCTCTCTCTCTCTCTCCCCCTCCTCTCTCTCTCTCTCTCTCCCCCCTCTCTCTTTCTCTCTCTCTAGACATGGATGAGTGTGCCAACAACAACGTGACGGTGTGCTCTCAGGTCTGTCTAAACTCTCCAGGGAGCTACAGGTGTGAGTGTGAGAAAGGTTTTTTCCTGGAAGAGGATGGGAAGACCTGCACCAAGGGGGAGAGAGGTGAGGGGGGAGAGAGGGAGGGGGAGATTTTTTTTGGCTGACATTTTTTCCTGGTTTTTCCTTTCCAGGCCCTCTGAGTAGGAATGCTATTCTAGGATCAGGTCCCCTCTGCCCATATAAATGATTCATTATGATCTAAAAGGGGAAACTGATCCTAAACCAGCACTCCTAGATGAGATGCTTTCTGAACACAGGCCCTGAAGGCACGTATGACAGTGATTTAATATTTGTTTAACCTTTATTTAACTAGGCAAGTCAGTTAAGAACCAATTATTATTTACAAAGACGGGCCTACACCGACCAAACTCGGACGACGCTGGGCCAATTGTGCGCCGCCCTATGGGACTCCCATTCACGGCCGGTTGTCATAGAGCCTGAATTAGAACCTGGGTGCCTGTAGTGATGCCTCTAGCACTGAGATACAGAGCCTTAGAACACTGTGCCACTCGGGAGAGGACCCTAGTGTGCATCCCAAATGACACCATATTCCCTATATAGTGCACTACTTTAGACCAGAGCCCTATGGATCCCTATTCCCTATATAGTGCACTACTTTAGACTCGGGCCCAGAAGTACACTACATAATCAAATCTAATTTTATTGGTCACATGACGCTGAATACAACAGGTGTAAACTTTACAGTGAAATTCTTATGGCTATATACAAGGAGCACGGGTTCTGAGTCAGTGTGCGGGGGTACCAGGTAGTTGATGTGATTGAGGTAATACAGTGTGGTTAGGGGTAAAACTGACTGGTCAATCTGGAGATATATATGTGTGTATGTGTGTGTATAGGGTCTAGTGAGTGTGCATAGAGCCAGTGCAAAACAACTAAGGTAAATAAATAATAGAAGGGGTCAATGTAAATTGTCCGGGTTGTGATTGGATGGCTTGGGGGTAGGGTATAGGGAATAGGGTGTCATTGGATGGCTTGGGGGTAGGGTATAGGGAATAGGGTGTCATTTGATGGCTTGGGGGTAGGGTATAGGGAATAGGGTGTCATTTGATGGCTTGGGGGTAGGGAATAGGGTGCCATTGGATGGCTTGGGGGTAGGGTATAGGGAATAGGGTGCCATTGGATGGCTTGGGGGTAGGGTATAGGGAATAGGGTGCCATTGGATGGCTTGGGGGTAAGTTATAGGGAATAGAGTGCCATTGGATGGCTTGGGGTAGGGTATAGGGAATAGGGTGCCATTGGATGGCTTGGGGATAGGGTGCCATTTGATGGCATTTAAGGGTGCCATTGGATGGCTTGGGGGTAGGGTATAGGGAATAGGATGCCATTTGATGGCTTGGGGTAGGGTATAGGGAATAGGGTGCCATTGGATGGCTTGGGGGTAGGGTATAGGGAATAGGGTGTCATTGGATGGCTTGGGGGTAGGGAATAGGGAATAGGGTGTCATTTGGGACGTAGTAGTCTACAGACACCTGGCATCCATTATAGATCACATGATCCTATTTCAGAAGGAGTCTCTCTCCCAACGCCAGCCGCCACCTTCACTCCTGTTCTAGTTTCATTTGCCTCAAACAAACTGCAGAAAAAGAGGAGCTGCTGCAGGTTTTTTTTAGTAGGTTAGTAAAGGAAGTGATCATGGTTTGGTCATTCGCAACTTCCTCTGGTTCCTGTTACATTATCTAATGTTAAATTCACACTGTGTGTCTTTACTGAGAACAGTTAGGCACACACACACACACACACACACACACACACACACACACACACACACACACTTAGCTGTGAGGTTAATCCACAACCCACCTTGCAGCAGTAATACATCTAGTCTTCACTTCTCCAAAACATAAAGAAAATCTCTCAAAGCAAAACTGACTTCATCTGGTTTTGGGATTAGCTTGCCTTGTGGCACAGTGTCCTAGGGTTGTGCAAGTACCCCACCATCATTAAAGTGGTGTTTTTTATGTTCCCTTGAAAAGAGTGTGCAGTTAACCTGGGAGGGAGGGAGGGAGGGAGGGAGAGGAGGGGGCTGGTGGGAAAACCCAACAACCTTGATGTGTGAGCTTGATTAAAGGTATTCTGTGGGTCTTTGCTGAAAAGTAATCATAGCCATGCCTTTCACCTGTGCTGCGATCCACTGAGATCTATCAGCAACATAATATTGTGGGGAGCAGGGTGTGTGGTCTTTACACCACAGCCCCCCTACTCCCCTGTCTACGTACTGTACCCCCCTGTCTACTCTACTCCCCTGTCTACTCTACTCTACTCTCCTGTCTACGTACTGTACCCCCCTGTCTACTCTACTCTGTCTCCCCCCCTGTCTACTACTGTACCCCCCTGTCTACTCTACTCCCCTGTCTACTCTACTCCCCTGTCTACGTACTCTACCCCCTGTCTGTCTACTCTACTCCCTGTCTACTCTGCTCTACTCCCCTGTCTACTCTACTCTACTCCCTGTCTACCTACTCTACTCCCCTGTCTACGTACTCTACTCCCTGTCTACCTCTCTACTCCCCTGTCTACTCTATCTGTCTCCCCTGTCTACGTACTGTACTCCCCTGTCTACTCTACTCTACTCCCCTGTCTACTCTACTCCCCTGTCTACTCTACCCCCCTGTCTACCTACTCTACTCCCCTGTCTACTCTACTCCCCTGTCTACCTACTCTACCCCCTGTCTACTCTACTCTACTCCCCTGTCTACTCTACTCTACTCCCCTGTCTACTCTACTCTACTCCCCTGTCTACGTACTGTAAACCCCTGTCTACCTACTCTACTCTCCTGTCTACGTACTGTACTCCCTGTCTACCTACTGTACTCCCTGTCTGTGCCCCCTCTCTACTCCCTGTCTACGTCTGTACTCCCTGTCCCTGTCTACCTACTGTTCTCCCCTGTCTACTCTCTACCCCCTGTCTACTCTACTCCCTCTACTCCCCTGTCTCCCCTGTCTTTACTCCCTGTCTACCTCTGTCTACTCCCCTGTCTACGTACTGTCTACTCCCCTGTCTACCTACTCTACTCCCCTGTCTACGTACTGTACCCCCCTGTCTACTCTACTCCCCTGTCTACGTACTGTACTCCCCTGTCTACGTACTCTACTCCCCTGTCTACTACTCTACTCCCCCTGTCTACGTACTGTACTCCCCCCTGTCTACTCTACTCTACTCTCTCTGTCTACGTACTGTACTCCCTGTCTACGTACTCTACTCCCCTGTCTACTCTCTACTCCCCTGTCTACTCTACTCCCCTGTCTACGTACTGTACTCCCCTGTCTACCTACTCTACTCTCCTGTCTACTCTCTACTCCCCTGTCTACTCTACTCTACTCCCCTGTCTACCTCTCTGTCTACCTCTCCCTGTCTGTCTACTCTGTACTCCCCTGTCTACCTACTCTACTCCCTGTCTACTACTGTACTCCCCTGTCTACCTACTCTACTCCCCTGTCTACGTACTGTCTCCCTGTCTACCTACTCTACTCCCTGTCTACTCTACTCTACTCCCTGTCTACTCTACTCTACTCCCCTGTCTACTCTCTCTACTCCCCTGTCTACCTACTCCTCCCTGTCTACCTACTCTACTGTACTCCCCTGTCTACCTACTCTACTCCCTACGTACTGTCTCCTGTCTCTCCTGCTCCCCTGTCTACTCTACTCCCCTGTCTACCTACTCTACTCCCTGTCTACCTGCTCTACTCCCTGTCTACCTACTCTACTCCCCTGTCTACCTACTCTACTCCCCTGTCTACCTACTCTACTCCCCTGTCTACTCTGCTCCCCTGTCTACCTACTCTACTCTCCTGTCTACGTACTGTACCCCCCTGTCTACCTACTCTACTCCCTGTCTACGTACTGTACTCCCCTGTCTACTCTCTCTCCCTGTCTACTCTACTCCCCCTGTCTCCTCTCTCCTGTCTCCTGTCTCCTGTCTACTGCTCTACTCCCTGTCTACTCTACTCTACTCCCTGTCTACTCTACTCCCTACTCCTACCTGTCTCCCCTGTCTACTGTACTCCCTGTCTACCTGTACTCTACTCCCTGTCTACCCTACTCTACTCCCCTGTCTACCTACTCTACTCCCCTGTCTACTCTACTCCCCTGTCTACCTACTCTACTCTCCTGTCTACGTACTGTACCCCCCTGTCTACTCTACTCTACTCCCCTGTCTACTCTACTCCCTACCTACTCTACTCCCCTGTACTCCTGTCTCCCCTGTCTCCGTACTGTACTCCCTGTCTACCTACTCTACTCCCTGTCTACATACTGTACTCCCTACTGTCTACTCTCTACTCCTGTCTACGTACTGTACTCCCCTGTCTACGTACTGTACTCCCCTGTCTACATACTGTACTCCCCTGTCTACCTACTCTACTCCCCTGTCTACGTACTGTACTCCCCTGTCTACATACTCTACTCCCCTGTCTACTGTACTCCCCTGTCTACGTACTGTACTCCCCTGTCTACTCTACTCTACTCCCCTGTCTACTCTACTCTACTCCCCTGTCTACTCTACCCCCCTGTCTACTCTACTCTACTCCCCTGTCTACTCTACTCCCCTGTCTACCTACTCTACTCCCTGTCTACTCTACTCCTCCCCTGTCTACTCTACTCTACTCCCCTGTCTACTCTACTCTACTCCCCTGTCTACTCTACTCTACTCCCTGTCTACCTACTCTACTCCCCTGTCTACTCTACTCTACTCCCCTGTCTACGTACTGTAAACCCCTGTCTACCTACTCTACTCTCCTGTCTACGTACTGTACTCCCCTGTCTACCTACTGTACTCCCCTGTCTACCTACTCTACTCTCCTGTCTACGTACTGTACTCCCCTGTCTACTCTACTCTACTCCCCTGTCTACTCTACTCTTCTCCCCTGTCTACGTACTGTACCCCCCTGTCTACTCTACTCCCCTGTCTACGTACTGTACTCCCCTGTCTACCTACTCTACTCCCCTGTCTACGTACTGTACCCCCCTGTCTACTCTACTCCCCTGTCTACGTACTGTACTCCCCTGTCTACGTACTCTACTCCCCTGTCTACTCTACTCCCCTGTCTACGTACTGTACCCCCCTGTCTACTCTACCCCCCTGTCTACCTACTCTACTCCCCTGTCTACTCTACTCTACTCCCCTGTCTACTCTACTCTACTCCCCTGTCTACTCTACTCTACTCCCCTGTCTACCTACTCTACTCTCCTGTCTACGTACTGTACTCCCCTGTCTACCTACTCTACTCTCCTGTCTACGTACTCTACTCTCCTGTCTACGTACTGTCCTCCCCTGTCTACCTACTCTACTCCCCTGTCTACCTACTCTACTCCCCTGTCTCCTCTACTCTACTCCCCTGTCTACCTACTCTACTCTCCTGTCTACGTACTGTACTCCCCTGTCTACCTACTCTACCCCCCTGTCTACTCTACTCTACTCCCCTGTCTACTCTACTCTACTCCCCTGTCTACCTACTCTACTCTCCTGTCTACGTACTGTACTCCCCTGTCTACCTACTCTACTCTCCTGTCTACGTACTCTACTCCCCTGTCTACGTACTGTAAACCCCTGTCTACCTACTCTACTCTCCTGTCTACGTACTGTACTCCCCTGTCTACCTACTGTACTCCCCTGTCTACCTACTCTACTCTCCTGTCTACGTACTGTCACGAACCGGCTCAAAGCCTGTAACAAAGGGAGACAACGTGGAGATAATGAGTAGCAAAATATGTATTTATTACCTAAAGCAACTAAGTATAATAGACAATGGTGTGTGTAATCAGTAATCAGTAGTGTAAGTGAGTGTTTTGCATGCATGAATGTGATAATGCAGGGTGATGAAAGGTGCCAAAGCAAACAAACAAACAAACGGCCGGCCACCAAGAACCACAACACAATCTACAGAGGGTGTCTGCATGGAGAGAGTCTCCTCCATGAATGGGGAAGTGGTGTATTTATCCTGGGAGCACCGGGCCCAGGTGTTTCCCATGTAGCTGACGACCCTCCCAACTCCGCCCACCAGCATCCTAATAAGGAAATAACAGAGAGAATACGGCAGACAGAGTGGGAGGGTCGTCACAGTACTGTACTCCCCTGTCTACTCTACTCTACTCCCCTGTCTACCTACTCTACTCCCCTGTCTACGTACTGTACCCCCCTGTCTACTCTACTCCCCTGTCTACGTACTGTACTCCCCTGTCTACGTACTCTACTCCCCTGTCTACTCTACTCCCCTGTCTACGTACTGTACCCCCTGTCTACTCTACTCCCCTGTCTACGTACTGTACTCCCCTGTCTACGTACTCTACTCCCCTGTCTACTCTACTCCCCTGTCTACTCTACTCCCCTGTCTACTCTACCCCCCTGTCTACCTACTCTGTCCCTGTCTACCCCCTGTCTACTCTACTCCCCCTGTCTACGTACTGTACTCCCCTGTCTACCTACTCTACTCTCCTGTCTACGTGCTGTACTCCCTGTCTACTCTACTCCCCTGTCTACTCTCTCCCCTGTCTACGTACTCTACTCCCCTGTCTACGTCCCCTGTCTACTCCCCTGTCCTACTCTACTCCCCTGTCTACTCTACTCCCCTGTCTACTCTACCCCCCTGTCTACCTACTCTACTCCCCTGTCTACTCTACTCTACTCCCCTGTCTACTCTACTCTACTCCCCTGTCTACTCTACTCTACTCCCCTGTCTACCTACTCTACTCTCCTGTCTACGTACTGTACTCCCCTGTCTGCCTACTCTACTCTCCTGTCTACGTACTCTACTCTCCTGTCTACGTACTCTACTCTCCTGTCTACGTACTGTACTCCCCTGTCTACTCTGCTCTGTCTCCCCTGTCTACTCTCTACTCCCTGTCTACTCTACTCCCCTGTCTACTCCCCTGTCTACCTACTCTACTCTCCTGTCTCGTACTGTACTCCCCTGTCTACCTGCTCTACTGTCTATTCTCTCTACTCCCTGTCTACTCTACTCTGTACTCCCCTGTCTACCTACTCTACTCTCCTGTCTCGTACTGTACTCCCCTGTCTACCTACTCTACTCTCCTGTCTACGTACTCTACTCCCCTGTCTACGTACTGTACTCCCCTGTCTACCTACTCTACTCCCCTGTCTACTCTACTCTACTCCCCTGTCTACTCTACTCTACTCCCCTGTCTACCTACTTTACTCCCCTGTCTACCTACTCTACTCTCCTGTCTACGTACTGTACTCCCCTGTCTACCTACTTTACTCCCCTGTCTACCTACTCTACTCTCCTGTCTACGTACTGTACTCCCCTGTCTACTCTACTCTACTCCCCTGTCTACTCTACTCTACTCCCCTGTCTACCTACTCTACTCCCCCTGTCTACCTACTCTACTCTGTCTACGTACTGTACTCCCCTGTCTACCTACTCTACTCCCCTGTCTACGTACTGTACTCCCTGTCTACGTACTCTACTCCCCTGTCTACTCCTGTCTACTCTACTCCCCTGTCTACCTACTCTACTCCCCTGTCTACTCTACTCCCCTGTCTACCTACTCTACTCTCCTGTCTACGTACTGTACTCCCCTGTCTACTCTACTCTACTCCCCTGTCTACGTACTGTACTCCCCTGTCTACTCTGTACTCCCCTGTCTACTCTACTCTACTCCCCTGTCTACGTACTGTACTCCCCCTGTCTACCTACTCTACTCTCCTGTCTACCTACTCTACTCCCTGTCTACTCTACTCCCCTGTCTACTCTACTCTACTCCCTGTCTACCTACTCTACTCCCTGTCTACCTACTCTACTCCCCTGTCTACCTACTCTACTCCCCTGTCTACTCTGCTCCCTGTCTACCTACTCTACTCTCCTGTCTACCTACTGTACCCCCTACGTACTGTCTCCTGTCTACTCTACTCTGCCTGTCTACTCTACTCCTACTCCCCTGTCTACCTACTCTACTCCCTGTCTACTCTACTCCCCTGTCTACCTACTCTACTCTCCTGTCTACGTACTCTACCCCCTGTCTACTCTACTCCCTGTCTACTCTACTCTACTCCCTGTCTACTGTACTGTCCCTGTCTCCCTGTCTGTCTACTCTACTCCCCTGTCTACCTACTCCCCTGTCTACTCTCTCTACTCCCTGTCTACGTGCTGTACTCCCCTGTCTACATACTGTACTCCCCTGTCTACCTACTCTACTCCCTGTCTCGTGCTGTACTCCCCTGTCTCGTACTGTACTCCCTGTCTACCTACTCTACTCCCTGTCTACGTACTGTACTCCCCTGTCTACGTACTGTACTCCCTGTCTACCTACTCTACTCCCTGTCTACGTACTGTACTCCCCTGTCTACGTACTGTACTCCCCTGTCTACATACTGTACTCCCCTGTCTACCTACTCTACTCCCCTGTCTACGTACTGTACTCCCCTGTCTACATACTCTACTCCCCTGTCTACTCTACTCCCCTGTCTACGTACTGTACTCCCCTGTCTACTCATTTCTCTACTCCCTGTCTGTCTACTCTACTCCCTGTCTACTCTACCCCTGTCTACCTACTCTACTCCCCTGTCTACTCTACTCCCCTGTCTACCTACTCTACCCCCCTGTCTACTCTACTCTACTCCCCTGTCTACTCTACTCTACTCCCCTGTCTACTCTACTCTACTCCCCTGTCTACGTACTGTAAACCCCTGTCTACCTACTGTACTCCCCTGTCTACCTACTCTACTCTCCTGTCTACGTACTGTACTCCCCTGTCTACTCTACTCTACTCCCCTGTCTACTCTACTCTTCTCCCCTGTCTACGTACTGTACCCCCTGTCTACTCTACTCCCCTGTCTACGTACTGTACTCCCCTGTCTACCTACTCTACTCCCCTGTCTACGTACTGTACCCCCTGTCTACTCTACTCCCCTGTCTACGTACTGTACTCCCCTGTCTACGTACTCTACTCCCCTGTCTACTCTACTCCCCTGTCTACGTACTGTACCCCCCTGTCTACTCTACTCCCCTGTCTACGTACTGTACTCCCCTGTCTACGTACTCTACTCCCCTGTCTACTCTACTCCCCTGTCTACTCTACTCCCCTGTCTACTCTACCCCCCTGTCTACCTACTCTACTCCCCTGTCTACTCTACTCTACTCCCCTGTCTACTCTACTCTACTCCCCTGTCTACTCTACTCTACTCCCCTGTCTACCTACTCTACTCTCCTGTCTACGTACTGTACTCCCCTGTCTACCTACTCTACTCCCCTGTCTACTCTACTCTACTCCCCTGTCTACCTACTCTACTCTCCTGTCTACGTACTGTACTCCCCTGTCTACTCTACTCTACTCCCCTGTCTACGTACTGTACTCCCCTGTCTACGTACTCTACTCCCCTGTCTACTCTACTCTACTCCCCTGTCTACGTACTGTACTCCCCTGTCTACCTACTCTACTCTCCTGTCTACGTACTCTACTCCCCTGTCTACTCTACTCTACTCCCCTGTCTACCTACTCTACTCCCCTGTCTACCTACTCTACTCCCCTGTCTACCTACTCTACTCCCCTGTCTACTCTGCTCCCCTGTCTACCTACTCTACTCTCCTGTCTACGTACTGTACCCCCCTGTCTACTCTACTCTACTCCCCTGTCTACTCTACTCTACTCCCCTGTCTACCTACTCTACTCCCCTGTCTACTCTACTCCCCTGTCTACCTACTCTACTCTCCTGTCTACGTACTGTACCCCCCTGTCTACTCTACTCTACTCCCCTGTCTACTCTACTCTACTCCCCTGTCTACGTACTGTACTCCCCTGTCTACGTACTCTACTCCCCTGTCTACTCTACTCCCCTGTCTACCTACTCTACTCCCCTGTCTACGTACTGTACTCCCCTGTCTACATACTGTACTCCCCTGTCTACCTACTCTACTCCCCTGTCTACGTACTGTACTCCCCTGTCTACGTACTGTACTCCCCTGTCTACCTACTCTACTCCCCTGTCTACGTACTGTACTCCCCTGTCTACGTACTGTACTCCCCTGTCTACTCTACTCTACTCCCCTGTCTACTCTACTCTACTCCCCTGTCTACTCTACCCCCCTGTCTACCTACTCTACTCCCCTGTCTACTCTACTCCCCTGTCTACCTACTCTACCCCCCTGTCTACTCTACTCTACTCCCCTGTCTACTCTACTCTACTCCCCTGTCTACTCTACTCTACTCCCCTGTCTACGTACTGTAAACCCCTGTCTACCTACTGTACTCCCCTGTCTACCTACTCTACTCTCCTGTCTACGTACTGTACTCCCCTGTCTACTCTACTCTACTCCCCTGTCTACTCTACTCTTCTCCCCTGTCTACGTACTGTACCCCCCTGTCTACTCTACTCCCCTGTCTACGTACTGTACTCCCCTGTCTACCTACTCTACTCCCCTGTCTACGTACTGTACCCCCCTGTCTACTCTACTCCCCTGTCTACGTACTGTACTCCCCTGTCTACGTACTCTACTCCCCTGTCTACTCTACTCCCCTGTCTACGTACTGTACCCCCCTGTCTACTCTACTCCCCTGTCTACGTACTGTACTCCCCTGTCTACGTACTCTACTCCCCTGTCTACTCTACTCCCCTGTCTACTCTACTCCCCTGTCTACTCTACCCCCCTGTCTACCTACTCTACTCCCCTGTCTACTCTACTCTACTCCCCTGTCTACTCTACTCTACTCCCCTGTCTACTCTACTCTACTCCCCTGTCTACCTACTCTACTCTCCTGTCTACGTACTGTACTCCCCTGTCTACCTACTCTACTCTCCTGTCTACGTACTCTACTCTCCTGTCTACGTACTGTACTCCCCTGTCTACCTACTCTACTCCCCTGTCTACCTACTCTACTCCCCTGTCTACTCTACTCTACTCCCCTGTCTACCTACTCTACTCTCCTGTCTACGTACTGTACTCCCCTGTCTACTCTACTCTACTCCCCTGTCTACGTACTGTACTCCCCTGTCTACGTACTCTACTCCCCTGTCTACTCTACTCTACTCCCCTGTCTACGTACTGTACTCCCCTGTCTACCTACTCTACTCTCCTGTCTACGTACTCTACTCCCCTGTCTACTCTACTCTACTCCCCTGTCTACCTACTCTACTCCCCTGTCTACCTACTCTACTCCCCTGTCTACCTACTCTACTCCCCTGTCTACTCTGCTCCCCTGTCTACCTACTCTACTCTCCTGTCTACGTACTGTACCCCCCTGTCTACTCTACTCTACTCCCCTGTCTACTCTACTCCCCTGTCTACCTACTCTACTCCCCTGTCTACTCTACTCCCCTGTCTACCTACTCTACTCTCCTGTCTACGTACTGTACCCCCCTGTCTACTCTACTCTACTCCCCTGTCTACTCTACTCTACTCCCCTGTCTACGTACTGTACTCCCCTGTCTACGTACTCTACTCCCCTGTCTACTCTACTCCCCTGTCTACCTACTCTACTCCCCTGTCTACGTACTGTACTCCCTGTCTACATACTGTACTCCCTGTCTACCTACTCTACTCCCTGTCTACGTACTGTACTCCCCTGTCTACGTACTGTACTCCCCTGTCTACCTACTCTACTCCCCTGTCTACGTACTGTACTCCCCTGTCTACGTACTGTACTCCCCTGTCTACCTACTCTACTCCCCTGTCTACGTACTGTACTCCCCTGTCTACGTACTGTACTCCCCTGTCTACCTACTCTACTCCCCTGTCTACGTACTGTACTCCCCTGTCTATGTACTGTACTCCCCTGTCTACCTACTCTACTCCCCTGTCTACGTACTGTACTCCCCTGTCTACATACTGTACTCCCCTGTCTACCTACTCTACTCCCCTGTCTACGTACTGTACTCCCCTGTCTACATACTCTACTCCCCTGTCTACCTACTCTACTCCCCTGTCTACGTACTGTACTCCCCTGTCTACATACTGTACTCCCCTGTCTACCTACTCTACTCCCCTGTCTACGTACTGTACTCCCCTGTCTACGTACTGTACTCCCCTGTCTACCTACTCTACTCCCCTGTCTACGTACTGTACTCCCCTGTCTACATACTGTACTCCCCTGTCTACCTACTCTACTCTCCTGTCTACCTACTCTACTCCCCTGTCTACATACTCTACTCCCCTGTCTACCTACTGTACTCTCCTGTCTACCTACTGTACTCTCCTGTCTCCCTGCTCCCCTGTCTCCCCACTCCTGTCTCCCCACTCCTGTCTCCCTGCTCCTCTGTCTCCCTGCTCCCCTGTCTCCCCACTCCTGTCTCCCTGCTCCCCTGTCTCCCCACTCCTGTCTCCCCACTCCTGTCTCCCTGCTCCTCTGTCTCCCTGCTCCCCTGTCTCCCCACTCCTGTCTCCCTGCTCCCCTGTCTCCCTGCTCCCCTGTCTCTCTGTTTGGCTCCCTACCTTCTTAGTCATGCCCTTCACCTGTGCTGCGATCCACTCTCTATCAACAACACCACACTGTGTGGAGTCAAGCTATAGATCACCACAGATCACAGCAGAGAGTCAAGCTATAGATCACCACAGATCACAGCAGAGAGTCAAGCTATAGATCACCACAGATCACAGCAGAGAGTCAAGCTATAGATCACAACAAGGCATGTAGTCTAGACTCTATACCACCCTCCTCTGCCTGCCCCACAGCCCCACCACATTGCCTTTGATATCCACTGATAGCAGCAAGGCATGTAGTCTAGACTCTATACCACCCTCCTCTGCCTGCCCCACAGCCCCACCACATTGCCTTTGATCTCCACTGATAGCAGCAAGGCATGTAGTCTAGACTCTATACCACCCTCCCCTGCCTGCCCCACAGCCCCACCACATTGCCTTTGATCTCCACTGATAGCAGCAAGGCATGTAGTCTAGACTCTATACCACCCTCCTCTGCCTGCCCCACAGCCCCACCACGTTGCTTTTGATCTCCACTGATAGCAGCAAGGCATGTAGTCTAGACTCTATACCACCCTCCTCTGCCTGCCCCACAGCCCCACCACGTTGCTTTTGATCTCCACTGATAGCAGTGGAGATCTCCACTGAAGGCATGTGGTCTACGATATTGGCTACTCAGCCCTCCTGCTCCCAAGCCTCTGGCGAGCAGTGCGGCCCCCCAAAGAAATGACCCCCCACACCATGACTGACGCAGCGCCAAACCGGTCATGCTGGAGGATGTTGCAGGCAGCAGAACGTTCTCCACGGCGTCTCCAGACTGTCACGTCTGTCACATGTGCTCAGTGTGAACCTGCTTTCATCTGTGAAGAGCACAGGGCGCCAGTGGCGAATTTGCCAATCTTAGTGTTCTTTGGCAAATGCCAAACGTCCTGCACGGTGTTGAGCTGTAAGCACAACCCCCACCTGTGGACGTCAGGCCCTCATACCACCCCCATGGAGTCTGTTTCTGACCGTTTGAGCAGACACATGTACATTTGTGGCCTGCTGGAGGTCATTTTGCAGGGCTCTGGCAGTGCTCCTCCTGCTCCTCCTTGCACAAAGGCGGCGGTAGCGGTCCTGCTGCTGGGTTGTTGCCCTCCTACGGCCTCCTCCACGTCTCCTGATGTACTGGCCTCTCTCCTGGTAGTGCCTCCATGCTCTGGACACTACGCTGACAGACACAGCAAACCTTCTTGCCACAGCTCGCATTGATGTGCTATCCTGGATGAGCTGCACTACCTGAGGCACTTGTGTGGGTTGTAGACTCCGTCTCATGCTACCACTAGAGTGAAAGCACCGCCAGCATTCAAAAGTGACCAAAACATCAGCCAGGAAGCATAGGAACTGAGAAGTGGTCTGTAGTCACCACCTGTAGAACCACTCCTTTATTGGGGGTGTCTTGCTAATTTCCTATAATTTCCACCTGTTGTCTATTCCATTTGCACAACAGCATGTGAAATTTATTGTCAATCAGTGTTGCTTCCTAAGTGGACAGTTTGATTTCACAGAAGTGTGATTGACATGGAGTTACATTGTGTTGTTTAAGTGTTACCTTTATTTTGTTGAGCAGTGTTGAGCAGTGTGTATATATATATATATATATATATATATATATATATATATATATATATATATATATATATGCCAGGCACTCATCCCTCTAGCTTCAGCTGTTTTCTCTTTGGGTAAACTTTTAGAAAAAAATGTGCTATCTAGAACCTGAAAGGGTTCTTCGGCTGTCCCCATAGGAGAACCCTTTGAAGTACCCTTTTTGGTTCCAGGTAGAAGAACCCTTTCCACGGAGAGTTCTACATGGAACCCAAAATAGTTATATCTGGAACCAAAAATGGTTCTACCAGGAACCAAAAAGGGTTCTCCTGTGGGGACAGCCGAAGAACCCTTTTGGAAGCCAGTATGGCTAGAGTCCCAAATGTCTCTATACAGTGCACGACCCACAGACTTTAGTCAAAAGTAGTGCACTATAAAGGGAATAGGGTACCATAGGGCTCTGGTCTAAAGTAGTGCACTATAAAGGGAATAGGGTGCCATTTGGGACACAAGCCTATTTGGGACTATTTTTCTTCGTTTAACATACTTGCAGCATTCCTAGACGGACGAAAGATTTCCCCTCAGATTTTGCCACAGATATCTCTGTTTCTGATATCTTTTTTTACAGACTGGTGACACAGATGTGTTTTTATTGTCACACCTTTCAAATAGTAAAAGAGCAATGACTAGTTACAGGGCCTTCAGAAAGTATTCATGCTCCTTGACCTATTCTACATTTTGTTGTGTTGCAGCCTGAATTCAAATTCAAACCTACACACAATATCCCATAATGACAAAGTGAAAACAGGTTTTTAGAAATGTTGAAAATTCTCTATACAGAAATATCTCATTTAAATACACTACCGTTCAAAAAGTTTGGGGTCACTTAGAAATGTCCTTGTTTTTGAAAGAAAGCTCATTTTTGGGCCATTAAAATAACATCAAATTGATCAGAAATACCAGTGTAGACATTGTTAATGTTGTAAATGACTATTGTAGCTGGAAACGGCTTATTTTTAATGGAATATCTGCATAGGCCCATTATCAGCAACCATCACTCCTGTGTTCCAATGGAACGTTGTGTTAGCTAATCCAAGTGTATCATTTTAAAAGGCTGATTGATCATTAGAAAACCCTTTTGCAATTAAAAACTATTGTCCTGATTAAATAAGCAATATAACTGGCCTTTTTTAGACTAGCTAAGTATCTGGAGCATCAGCATTAGTGGGTTCGATTACAGGCTCAAAATGGCCAGAAACAAATCACTTTCTTCTGAAACTCGTCAGTCTATTCTTGTTCTGATAATTGTTCTGATAATTCCATGCGAGAAATTGCCAAGAAACTGGAGATCTTGTACAACGCTGTATACTGCTCCCTTCACGGAACAGCACAAACTGGCTCTAACCAGAATAGAAAGAGGAGTGGGAGGCCCCGGTGCCCAACTGAGGAAGAGGACAAGTACATTAGATTGTCTAGTTTGAGAAACAGACGCCTCACAAGTCCTCAACTGGCAGCTTCATTAAATAGTACCCACATAACACCAGTCTCAATGTCAACAGTGAAGAGGCGTCTCCGGGATGCTGGCCTTCTAGGCAGACTTCCTCTGTCCAGTGTCTGTGTTCTTTTGCCCATCTTAATCTTTTCTTTTTATTGGCCAGTCTGAGATATGTCTTTTTCTTTGCAACTCTGCCTAAAAGGCCAGTATCCCGGAGTTGCCTCTTCACTCTGTCAATTCGGTTAGTATTGTGGAGTAACTACGATGTTATTGATCCATCCTCAGTTTTCTCCTATCACAGCCATTAAACTCTGTATTTGTTTTAATGTCACCTTTGACCTCTTGGTGAGTATCCCTTAGCTGTTTCCTTCCTGTCTGGCAACTGAATTAGGAAGGATGCCTGTATCTTTGTAGTGACTGGGTGTATTGATACACCAAAGTGTAATTAATAACTTCACCATGCTTAAAGGGATATTCAATGTCTGCTTTTCTTATTTGTTCTCATCTACCAATCGGTGTCCTTCTTTACGAGGCATTGAAAAACCTCCCTGGTCTTTGTGGTTGAATCTGTGTTAGAAATTCACTGCTAGACTGAGGGACCTTACAGATCATTTGAATGTGTGTGAAACAGGGATGAGGTAGTCATTCAAAAATCATGTCAAACACTATTATTGCACAGACAGTGAGTCCATGCAACTTATTATGTGACTTGTTAAGCACATTTTTACTCCTGAACTTATTTGGGCTTGTCACAACAAAGGGGTTGAATACTTATTGACTAAAGACATTTCAGCTGTACATGTTTTATTCATTTGTAAACAATTACAAATACAAAATCTCACTTTTACATTATAGGGTATTGTGTGTAGGCCGGTGACAAAAACAACATCTAAATCCATTTTAAATTCAGGCTGTAACACAACAAAATGTGGAACAAGTCAAGGGGTATGAATACTTTCTGAAGGCACTGTGATGACGTTTGGTGGGTCTATATATATATTTTTTTAAATAATAAATGTTGAGTAACATTTTGTGGTGGTTCATGCGCTCCCTCAGCAGCTCGGCCGTTTGAGACGTCAGACAACGTGATGAAGGCTGGGGCATGCTCTGCTACATGTGAAGACTTCCACCAGATAAAGACTACTGTCTTTCAGCTCAAACAAAAGGTTTGTTCTGGTTTCCCCCCCAAAAAATAATAATAACACTTTTATTTTCCTACTAGCACTTACTTTGCTGATATCTAACTTATTGAGGGAAAATGTACTGACTGTGAAACGTGGTTGTCCCACCCAGCTCTCTTAAGATGAATGCACTAACTGTAAGTCTCTCTGGATAAGATGACTCAAATTTAAAAGTCAATGCAATTCGATAGAGACGTTAAAGGCACCTGGTTGGATTCAGGATTATTAAATGGTGGTACTGGTAACGATTATAATTGTTATTATAACGTCTTGTATTTCATTTGTGTTGCTGCTTACCACCGAGCCATTCCACATAAAACACAGTTGGTTGGATTCAGTTAGGTATTAAAATGGACCAGGATTATTCCGTTGATTTATTTACTTATTCATGGCATTCTAGTGTATGTTTCATTCACCAAAGAACTCTGCGTATCACTGGTCAATATCTGTCAATATATTCAGGTAGAATAACACTGGGAAACATCTCCTCTGGGACGCAGAACGACGTTTATTGTACGTAATAAACATTATTGAAATCATTTTGGATTACTGCAGCTAGCTAGTTGGTTCTGTAAATTATGTCTGTCGTTGTAAAGTGCCGGTTATACGGAGTGGTACCACACACACACACACACACACACAAACACACACACACACACGCACGCACACACACACACACACTGCTTAGTGAGTATTTCCAGCCCTCTAGCCTTCCCAGTCAGGCTCAATCTGTAGACCAGTCTGTCAACGGGGCAGTTCACCACTCTGCCCTGTAACATGTGATATATGGTTCCCAGCCATGTGGTCCTGTGGGGTTCAGTAGGCACGCTACTAGCTCTTTTTTTCATTGGAGGGGGAAAAATGAAATAGGCCTATGTGGCTAGTGTGCTGCAAATGGCACCCTATACCCCAATCCCTACATAGGGCTCTGGTCAAAAGTAGGGCTCTGGTCAAAAGTAGTCATGCTCTATATAGGGAATAGGGTACCATTTGGGACGCAGTCTAAGACAACAAAATTGTCTTTTGAGAACAGAGGTCAGATATTGTGCCGGGGGAGGGGGGGGGTTGACTGACTGACAGGAAAGGAAGATTATGGCCATTACTGGTCACCCACTGCCCCCCTCAAGGCATAAATACAGGCTGCTTTGGATTAACACTTACATAGCTGCTCGTCTCGTCTCTACAAACCAACACTTACTCCTTCATCTCATGTCATGGCTCGGAGACCTCGTCGGCATATGATGCAGGAATAATGATTCAATTGGATGTTCTCTGATTCATCGCCCCTGTCCAGGGACATACCATGTCATATGACTTGCACACCAGTTGGCAGGTAATGTAAGGCCTCAGTCTAATGTATGGCCCCAGTCTAATGTATGGCCCCAGCCTAATGTATGGCCCCAGCCTAATGTCAGGCCCCAGCCTAATGTAAGGCCCCAGCCTAATGTATGGCCTCAGTCTAATGTATGGCCCCAGCCTAATGTATGGCCCCAGTCTAATGTATGACCCCAGCCTAATGTATGGCCCCAGGCTAATGTATGGCCCCAGCCTAATGTATGGCCCCAGCCCCAGCCTAATGTATGGCCCCAGCCCCAGAGACTAATGTATGGCCCCAGCCTAATGTATGGCCCCAATCTAATTTATGACCCAAGCCCCAGCCTAATGTATGGCCCCAGCCTAATGTATGGCCCCAGCCCCAGCCTAATGTATGGCCCCAGCCTAATGTATGGCCCCAATCTAATGTATGACCCCAGCCCCAGCCTAATGTATGGCCCCAGAGACTAATGTATGGCCCCAGCCTTTTATATGGGCACAGCCTAATGTATGGCCCCAGCCTAAAGTATGGCCCCAATCTAATGTATGACCCCAGCCCCAGCCTAATGTATGGCCCCAATCTAATATATTACCCCAGCCCCAGCCTAATGAATGGCCCCAGAGACTAATGTATGGCCCCAGCCTTTTATATGGGCACAGCCTAATGTATGGCCCCAGCCTAAAGTATGGCCCCAATCTAATGTATGACCCCAGCCCCAGCCTAATGTATGGCCCCAATCTAATATATTACCCCAGCCCCAGCCTAATGAATGGCCCCAGAGACTAATGTATGGCCCCAGCCTTTTATATGGCCACAGCCTAATGTATGACCCCAGCCTAATGTATGGTCCCAATCTAATGTATGGCACCAGCCCCAGCCTAATGTATGACCCCAGCCTAATGTATGGCCCCAGCCTTTTATATGGCCACAGCCTAATGTATGGCCCCAGCCTAATGTATGGCCCCAGCCCCAGCCTAATGTATGGCCCCAGCCTTTTATATGGCCACAGCCTAATGTATATGGCCCCAGCCCCAGCCTAATGTATGGCCCCAGCCTAATGTATGGCCCCAGCCTAATGTATGGCTACAGCCTAATGTATAGCCCCAGCCTAATGTATGGACACAGCCTAATGTATGGCTACAGCCTAATGTATAGCTCCAGCCTAATGTATGGCCCCAGCCTAATGTATATCCCCAGCCTAATGTATGGACACAGCCTAATGTATGGCTACAGCCTAATGTATAGCCCCAGCCTAATGTATGGACACAGCCTAATGTATGGATACAGCCTAATGTATGGCCCGAGCCTGATGTATAGCCCCAGCCTAATGTATAGCCCAGGCCCCAGCCTAATGTATGGCCCCAGCCTAATGTATGAGCCCAGCCTAATGTATGGCCCCAGCCTAATGTATGGCCCCAGCCTAATGTATGGCCCCAGCCTAATGTATGTCCCCAGCCTAATGTATGGCCCAGGCCCCATCCTAATGTATGTCCCCAGCCTAATGTATGGCCCAGGCCCCATCCTAATGTATGGCCCAGGCCCCATCCTAATGTATGGCCCCAGCCTAATGTATGGACCCAGCCTAATGTATGGACCCAGCCTAATGTATGGACCCAGCCTAATGTATGGCCCAGGCCCCATCCTAATGTATGGACCCAACCTAATGTACGGTCCAGGCCCCATCCTAATGTATGGCCCAGGCCCCATCCTAATGTATGGCCCAGGCCCCATCCTAATGTATGGACCCAGCCTAATGTATGGACCCAGCCTAATGTATGGCCCAGGCCCCATCCTAATGTATGGACCCAGCCTAATGTATGGACCAGGCCCCATCCTAATGTATGGCCCAGGCCCCATCCTAATGTATGGCCCAGGCCCCATCCTAATGTATGGACCCAGCCTAATGTATGGCCCAGGCTAATGTATGGCCCCAGCCTAATGTATGGCCCCTGCCTAATGTATGGACCCAGCCTAATGTATGGACCCAGCCTAATGTATGGCCCAGGCCCCTGCCTAATGTATGGACCCAGCCTGTACTACGCTTTGATATAGAGTACTCACATGTACATGTATATATCCCAGAGTACAGTGCGGTCTCCTGGTCTACCTAAGTAATGCATAGTGATTTCCTGGGCCTGCGTCTGGTTATTACAAATTGACATAGCTGGTTTCAAGTCGTACTCTGACACAACAAATAATTCACGTAGAGAATGTAATTTTCTTGTCCTGTAAGTTTAATACATCCATGTAGTAACTATTATTACAGGTCCTTTAACATTGAATACAATCTTACGCTGTAATCTCCCCGTGGGCTTCTGCTCTATGATGACTGACAGCCAAGTGGCTGTATCGTGGACATGCCTGATCCTTCCTCCATTATCTCAGACCTCTCTCTCATTAAGACTGATCTTGAGAAAATCCTTTGAGCTAGAACCTCTACATTCAATGGGCAATTTAGGATTGGTACGTCACATTTTTTTAAACTTATAAATTAATGATATTATTGCAATTGATTGTTGAAGAATATAACTGATGAATGCCTTATGATCTTAGTTCAACTATTGTACTAAAAACATGAACAATCTTAACTATATCCGTTCTTCTCCTTCTATAGATTGCCATGTTGCCCAGCAACGCTGATGTTACCAAGCAGATGACCAGTGAGAAGATGCTGATGTCACACTCCTTCCTGCCCGGGCCTCCTGGTCTGCCCGGGCCTCCAGGTAAAACTAGCTGTAGTATAATGTTTCTGTCTGTCTGTGTTCTGTCTATAGTCCTGTAGTACAATGTCTCTGTCGTCCTGTAGTATAATGTCTCTGTCTGTCTGTAGTATAATGTCTCTGTCTATCTGTAGTATAATGTCTCTGTCTATCTGTAGTCCTGTAGTATAATGTCTCTGTCTGTCTGTAGTCCTGTAGTATAATGTCTCTGTCTGTCTGTAGTATAATGTCTCTGTCTATCTGTAGTATAATGTCTCTGTCTATCTGTAGTTCTGTAGTATAATGTCTCTGTCTATCTGTAGTTCTGTAGTATAATGTCTCTGTCTATCTGTAGTTCTGTAGTATAATGTCTCTGTAGTCCTGTAGTATAATGTCTCTGTCTGTCTGTAGTCCTGTAGTATAATGTCTCTGTCTATCTGTAGTCCTGTAGTATAATGTCTCTGTCGTCCTGTAGTATAATGTCTCTGTCTATCTGTAGTCCTGTAGTATAATGTCTCTGTCTGTCTGTAGTCCTGTAGTATAATGTCTCTGTCTGTCTGTAGTCCTGTAGTATAATGTCTCTGTCTGTCTGTAGTTCTGTAGTATAATGTCTCTGTCTGTCTGTAGTCCTGTAGTATAATGTCTCTGTCTATCTGTAGTCCTGTAGTATAATGTCTCTGTCTGTCTGTAGTCCTGTAGTATAATGTCTCTGTCTGTCTGTAGTCCTGTAGTATAATGTCTCTGTCTGTCTGTAGTTCTGTAGTATAATGTCTCTGTCTATCTGTAGTATAATGTCTCTGTCTATCTGTAGTATAATGTCTCTGTCTATCTGTAGTCCTGTAGTATAATGTCTCTGTCTGTCTGTAGTCCTGTAGTATAATGTCTCTGTCTGTCTGTAGTTCTGTAGTATACTGTCTCTGCTCTCCCACTAATACCCAGACCTGTGTGTTTCTATATCTCAGGAGATCCAGGGCCAATTGGTCCCCCTGGCCACACAGGACTGTTGGGGCCCCCCGGCCCTCCTGGACCCAGGGGACTGATGGGCCCCGTTGGGCCCTCGCCTGACCTGTCCTTCATGAAGCAGGGCCGACGGGGGCCCATGGTCAGTAACAGCACCACCGCCAGTACCATCTGTTTCAATACCACTCGTATGCCTTGTATACTGTCCCTTCTAGGAGACCGACATTACAACACTACTTTCTTCTTGTAACATCATCATCATGTCATCCTCTCAGATTCTCCTTGGTTATAAACTGCCTTTCAAATATGCTGAAACAGCAGGTCTAGAGAAACAGAGCACTGTCTGTTCTGCTGTGTTAGATGATGGTGTCCCCCTCCTCCCCTCCACATGTCCCCCTCCTCCCCTCCACATGTCCCCCTCCTCCCCTCCCCATGTCCCCCTCCTCCCCTCCACATGTCCCCCTCCTCCCCTCCACATGTCCCCCTCCTCCCCTCCACGTGTCCCCCTCCTCCCCTCCCCGTGTCCCCCTCCTCCCCTCCCCGTGTCCCCCTCCTCCCCTCCCCGTGTCCCCCTCCTCCCCTCCACGTGTCCCCCTCCTCCCCTCCACATGTCCCCCTCCTCCCCTCCCCTCCCCATGTCCCCCTCCTCCCCTCCCCATGTCCCCCTCCTCCCCTCCACATGTCCCCCTCCTCCCCTCCCCATGTCCCCCTCCTCCCCTCCCCTCCCCATGTCCCCCTCCTCCCCTCCACATGTCCCCCTCCTCCCCTCCACATGTCCCCCTCCTCCCCTCCCCCCCCTCCTCCCAGTGTCCCCCTCCTCCCCTCCCCGTGTCCCCTCCTCCCCTCCACATGTCCCCCTCCTCCCCTCCCCATGTCCCCCTCCTCCCCTCCCCATGTCCCCCTCCTCCCCTCCCCATGTCTCCCTCCTGCCCCGTGTCCCCCTCCTCCCCTCCCCATGTCCCCCTCCTCCCCCTCCCCATGTCCCCCTCCTCCCCTCCACATGTCCCCCTCCTCCCCTCCTCCCCGTGTCCCCCTCCTCCCCTCCACATGTCCCCCTCCTCCCCTCCACGTGTCCCCCTCCTCCCCTCCCAGTGTCCCCCTCCTCCCCTCCCCTCCCCATGTCTCCCTCCTGCCCCGTGTCCCCCTCCTCCCCTCCCCATGTCCCCCTCCTCCCCTCCCCTCCCCGTGTCCCCCTCCTCCCCTCCCCGTGTCCCCCTCCTCCCCTCCCCGTGTCCCCCTCCTCCCCTCCCCATGACAGACAGACAGACAGAGTGTTGTGAATTCCCCAGCTGTGGTGGGCCCTGTAGGGGAAACTAGGACACGAGTCACAGGCCTGTCTGTCCTTGGATGTGTCCCAAATGGCATCCTATCCCCTAAATAGTGCATATCAGTTAAACATGTTTGAACTGATATCGGTTTAAAGGAATAACATTTGAACTGTGTGGACTTCCCTTCCACGGCTCTGTGAAGTCCAGACATCATTTTGCTGATTGCCCATTGGGACATGTTCTGGGAACCAACCCCACCAGTTTAATGAAGGAAGTCCGTACAACAGGCATTGACCTTACAGTGAAATGCTTTCTTACGAGCCCCCAACCAACAATGCAGTTTTAAAAAAAATACGGACAAGATTAAGAGGTAAAAGTAACAAGTAATTAATGAGCAGCAGTAAAACAACAATAGCGAGACCATATACAGGAAGGTACCGCCTTGCAGTCGGTGGACAAGCAGTTGCCATACCAGGAAGTGATGCAACCAGGATGCTCTCGATGGTGCAGCTGTAGAACCTTTTGAGGATCTGAAGACCCATGCCAAATGGGGGAATAGGTTTTGTCGTGCCCTCATCACGACTGTCTTAGTGTGCTTGGACCATGTTCATTTGTTGGTGATGTGGACACCAAGGAACTTGAAGCTCTCAACCTGCTCCCCTGCAACCCCGTCAATGAGAATGGGGGCGTTCTCGGTCCTTCTTTTCCTGTAGTCCACAATCATCTCCTTTGTCGTGATCACGTTTAGGGAGAGCTTGTTGTTCTGGCACCACACGGCCATGTCTCTGACCTCCTCCCCATAGGCTGTCTCGTCATTGTCGGTGATCAATTTGCGGATGACCACTGTTGTGTCAGGTCAGGTCTCTTCCCCGTTGCTCGTCGATTTTATTCTCCAAAGATTGTACGTTTGCTAGCAGAATGGAGGGAAGTGGGGCTTTATTCGATCGCCTACGAATTCTAAGAAGGCAACCCGCCCTTTGGCCCCTTTTTCTCTGCTTCTTCACACAAATCGCGGGGATCGGGGCTTGTTCCCGAGAAAGCAGTATATCATTCGCGTCGGGCTCGTCAGAGTCGTTAAAGGAAAAATAGGATTCTGCCAGTCTGTGGTGAGCCATCGCAGTCCTGGTGTCTAGAAGTTATTTTTGGTCATAAGAGACGGTAGCAGAAACATTATGTACAAAATAAGTTGGGAAAAAACACACAAAAAAACACGATGGGTTGGGGACACGTAAAACATCTACCTTCTTCTCTGCCGTGGCCCATCATCAGGTTCATCATTATGTTAAGTCGAGATACTGTGAGAATGTCTGTGAGAGGGTTTTGTTCATGCAGGAACGGTCATGTATGCTGTTTACAGAACAGTGTAGGTTAAAAGGTAGAATGAACTGATTTCACGATATGCCTTGCTCATATCGATATCAAAATCATATGAGGTATTGATATTTGTGCCCTCTAATGTATATCTGCAATACATTTCAGATCACTGGGGTATCATTACTGCACACAGCACGTCCTCTCGCTCGCTCTCGCTCTGTAGATTCTGGTAGTGGTGGAAAAATTACCCAATTTTGATACTAGACAAGAAGGTAGAGACAACAATACATCACACAAAGCAGCCACAACTGTCAGTAAGAGTGTCCATGATTGAGTCTTCGAATGAAGAGATTGAGATAAAACTGTCCAGTTTGAGTATTTTTTGCAGCTCGTTACAGTCACTCGCTGCAGCGAACGGAAAAGACGAGCGACTCAGGGATGTGTGTGCTTTAGGGACCTTTAACAGAATGTTATGCTGATCGTGTGGCAGAACGGATGTTGTATGTGGAGGATGAGGGCTGCAGTAGGTATCTCAGATAGGGGGGAGTGAGACCTGAGAGGGTTTTATAAATAAGCATTTATTTAACTAGGCAAGTCAGTTAAGAACAAATTCTTATGTACAATGACAGCCTAGCCCCCCGGCCAAACCCTCCCCAAACCCAGACGACACTGGGCCAATTGTGCCCCGCCCTATGGGCCTCCCAATCACAGCTGGATGTGATACAGCCCGGATTCAAACCAGGGACCGTTTTGCGACGGGTATACAGAAATGACCAGTTTACAGAGGAGTACAGAGTGCAGTGATGTGTCCTATAAGGAGCATTGGTGGCAAATCTGATGGCCGAATGGTAAAGAACATCTAGTTTTTTGAGATCACTCTTACCTACCGATCTATAAATTACTTCTCCAAAATCTAGAGTGGGTAGGATGGTCATCTGAATCAGGGTTAGTATGGCAGGTGGGGTGAAAGAGGAACGATTACGATAGAGGAAACCAAGTCTAGATTTAACTTTAGCCTGCAGCTTTGATATGTGCTGAGAGAAGGACAGTGTACCGTCTAGCCAACCCAATGTGGTGCATCTGCTGGGTACAACTAATAAACTCATGAAGAAAAGATGCCCCGTACACTGTTGTTTTATTATGTGACTGTTTGTAGTCCTGTAGTATAATGTCTCTGTCTGTCTGTAGTCCTGTAGTATAATGTCTCTGTCTATCTGTAGTCCTGTAGTATAATGTCTCTGTCTGTCTGTAGTCCTGTAGTATAATGTCTCTGTCTATCTGTAGTCCTGTAGTATAATGTCTCTGTCTATCTGTAGTCCTGTAGTATAATGTCTCTGTCTGTCTGTAGTCCTGTAGTATAATGTCTCTGTAGTCCTGTAGTATAATGTCTCTGTCTATCTGTAGTCCTGTAGTATAATGTATCTGTAGTCCTGTAGTATAATGTCTCTGTCTATCTGTAGTCCTTTAGTATAATGTCTCTGTCTAGCTGTAGTCCTGTAGTATAATGTCTCTGTCTATCTGTCTGTAGTCCTGTAGTATAATGTCTCTGTCTATCTGTAGTCCTGTAGTATAATGTCTCTGTCTATCTGTAGTCCTGTAGTATAATGTCTCTGTCTGTCTGTAGTATAATGTCTCTGTCTGTCTGTAGTCCTGTAGTATAATGTCTCTGTCTATCTGTAGTCCTGTAGTATAATGTCTCTGTCTGTCTGTAGTATGTCTCTGTCTATCTATCTGTAGTCCTGTAGTATAATGTCTCTGTAGTCCTGTAGTATAATGTCTCTGTCTATCTGTAGTCCTGTAGTATAATGTCTCTGTAGTCCTGTAGTATAATGTCTCTGTCTATCTGTCTGTAGTCCTGTAGTATAATGTCTCTGTAGTCCTGTAGTATAATGTCTCTGCCTATCTGTAGTCCTGTAGTATAATGTCTCTGTCTATCTGTAGTCCTGTAGTATAATGTCTCTGCCTATCTGTAGTCCTGTAGTATAATGTCTCTGTCTATCTGTAGTCCTGTAGTATAATGTCTCTGTCTGTAGTCCTGTAGTATAATGTCTCTGTCTATCTGTAGTCCTGTAGTATAATGTCTCTGCCTATCTGTAGTCCTGTAGTATAATGTCTCTGTCTATCTGTAGTCCTGTAGTATAATGTCTCTGTCTGTAGTCCTGTAGTATAATGTCTCTGTCTATCTGTAGTCCTGTAGTATAATGTATCTGTAGTCCTGTAGTATAATGTCTCTGTCTATCTGTCTGTAGTCCTGTAGTATAATGTCTCTGTCTATCTGTCTGTAGTCCTGTAGTATAATGTATCTGTAGTCCTGTAGTATAATGTCTCTGTCTATCTATCTGTAGTCCTTTAGTATAATGTCTCTGTCTAGCTGTAGTCCTGTAGTATAATGTCTCTGTCTATCTGTAGTCCTGTAGTATAATGTCTCTGTCTGTCTGTAGTATAATGTCTCTGTCTGTCTGTAGTCCTGTAGTATAATGTCTCTGTCTATCTGTAGTCCTGTAGTATAATGTCTCTGTCTGTCTGTAGTATGTCTCTGTCTATCTATCTGTAGTCCTGTAGTATAATGTCTCTGTAGTCCTGTAGTATAATGTCTCTGTCTATCTGTAGTCCTGTAGTATAATGTCTCTGTAGTCCTGTAGTATAATGTCTCTGTCTATCTGTCTGTAGTCCTGTAGTATAATGTCTCTGTAGTCCTGTAGTATAATGTCTCTGCCTATCTGTAGTCCTGTAGTATAATGTCTCTGTCTATCTGTAGTCCTGTAGTATAATGTCTCTGCCTATCTGTAGTCCTGTAGTATAATGTCTCTGTCTATCTGTAGTCCTGTAGTATAATGTCTCTGTCTGTAGTCCTGTAGTATAATGTCTCTGTCTATCTGTAGTCCTGTAGTATAATGTCTCTGCCTATCTGTAGTCCTGTAGTATAATGTCTCTGTCTATCTGTAGTCCTGTAGTATAATGTCTCTGTCTGTAGTCCTGTAGTATAATGTCTCTGTCTATCTGTAGTCCTGTAGTATAATGTATCTGTAGTCCTGTAGTATAATGTCTCTGTCTATCTGTCTGTAGTCCTGTAGTATAATGTCTCTGTCTATCTGTCTGTAGTCCTGTAGTATAATGTATCTGTAGTCCTGTAGTATAATGTCTCTGTCTATCTATCTGTAGTCCTTTAGTATAATGTCTCTGTCTAGCTGTAGTCCTGTAGTATAATGTCTCTGTCTATCTGTAGTCCTGTAGTATAATGTCTCTGTCTGTCTGTAGTATAATGTCTCTGTCTGTCTGTAGTCCTGTAGTATAATGTCTCTGTCTATCTGTAGTCCTGTAGTATAATGTCTCTGTCTGTCTGTAGTATGTCTCTGTCTATCTATCTGTAGTCCTGTAGTATAATGTCTCTGTAGTCCTGTAGTATAATGTCTCTGTCTATCTGTAGTCCTGTAGTATAATGTCTCTGTAGTCCTGTAGTATAATGTCTCTGTCTATCTGTCTGTAGTCCTGTAGTATAATGTCTCTGTAGTCCTGTAGTATAATGTCTCTGCCTATCTGTAGTCCTGTAGTATAATGTCTCTGTCTATCTGTAGTCCTGTAGTATAATGTCTCTGCCTATCTGTAGTCCTGTAGTATAATGTCTCTGTCTATCTGTAGTCCTGTAGTATAATGTCTCTGTCTGTAGTCCTGTAGTATAATGTCTCTGTCTATCTGTAGTCCTGTAGTATAATGTCTCTGCCTATCTGTAGTCCTGTAGTATAATGTCTCTGTCTATCTGTAGTCCTGTAGTATAATGTCTCTGTCTATCTGTAGTCCTGTAGTATAATGTCTCTGTCTATCTGTAGTCCTGTAGTATAATGTATCTGTAGTCCTGTAGTATAATGTCTCTGTCTATCTGTCTGTAGTCCTGTAGTATAATGTCTCTGTCTATCTGTCTGTAGTCCTGTAGTATAATGTCTCTGTCTATCTGTCTGTAGTCCTGTAGTATAATGTCTCTGTCTATCTGTAGTCCTGTAGTATAATGTCTCTGTCTGTAGTCCTGTAGTATAATGTCTCTGTCTGTCTGTAGTCCTGTAGTATAATGTCTCTGTCTGTCTGTAGTCCTGTAGTATAATGTCTCTGTCTATCTGTAGTCCTGTAGTATAATGTCTCTGTCTATCTGTAGTCCTGTAGTATAATGTCTCTGTCTGTCTGTAGTCCTGTAGTATAATGTCTCTGTAGTCCTGTAGTATAATGTCTCTGTCTATCTGTAGTCCTGTAGTATAATGTATCTGTAGTCCTGTAGTATAATGTCTCTGTCTATCTGTAGTCCTGTAGTATAATGTCTCTGTCTATCTGTAGTCCTTTAGTATAATGTCTCTGTCTAGCTGTAGTCCTGTAGTATAATGTCTCTGTCTATCTGTCTGTAGTCCTGTAGTATAATGTCTCTGTCTATCTGTAGTCCTGTAGTATAATGTCTCTGTCTATCTGTAGTCCTTTAGTATAATGTCTCTGTCTATCTGTAGTCCTGTAGTATAATGTCTCTGTCTGTCTGTAGTCCTGTAGTATAATGTCTCTGTCTATCTGTAGTATAATGTCTCTGTAGTCCTGTAGTATAATGTCTCTGCCTGTCTGTAGTCCTGTAGTATAATGTCTCTGTAGTCCTGTAGTATAATGTCTCTGTCTGTCTGTAGTTCTGTAGTATAATGTCTCTGTCTGTCTGTAGTCCTGTAGTATAATGTCTCTGTAGTCCTGTAGTATAATGTCTCTGTCTATCGTCCTGTAGTATAATGTCTCTGTCTGTCTGTAGTCCTGTAGTATAATGTCTCTGTCTATCTGTAGTCCTGTAGTATAATGTCTCTGTCTGTCTGTAGTCCTGTAGTATAATGTCTCTGTCTGTCTGTAGTCCTGTAGTATAATGTCTCTGTCTGTCTGTAGTTCTGTAGTATAATGTCTCTGTCTGTCTGTAGTCCTGTAGTATAATGTCTCTGTCTATCTGTAGTCCTGTAGTATAATGTCTCTGTCTGTCTGTAGTTCTGTAGTATAATGTCTCTGTCTGTCTGTAGTCCTGTAGTATAATGTCTCTGTCTGTCTGTAGTTCTGTAGTATAATGTCTCTGTCTGTCTGTAGTCCTGTAGTATAATGTATCTGTAGTCCTGTAGTATAATGTCTCTGTCTATCTGTAGTCCTGTAGTATAATGTCTCTGTCTGTCTGTAGTTCTGTAGTATAATGTCTCTGTCTGTCTGTAGTCCTGTAGTATAATGTCTCTGTCTATCTGTAGTCCTGTAGTATAATGTCTCTGTCTGTCTGTAGTTCTGTAGTATAATGTCTCTGTCTGTCTGTAGTCCTGTAGTATAATGTCTCTGTAGTCCTGGGAGATTCCATCAGTGTGGTGATCTATTCTTTATTTAATTCTTGTTGAGCATTAAAATAAAGGTGAACAAATCATGTGAAGATGTTCTCAAAATGTCACATGACATGTTCACGAGTCAAACATGGTTTTCGGACACACACTTGAAGAACAAATTCTTATTATCAATGATGGCCAAACCCTAACCCGGACGACGCTGGGCCAATCGTGCGTCGTCCTATGGGACTCCCAATCACGGCCGGTTGTGATACAGCCTGGAATCGAACCAGGATCTGTAGTGACACCTCTAGCTCTGAGATGCAGGGATTTTGGGGCTATTCGATTGGTCCCTTAAGCCAGTGAAGTACAATCAAGCACTGATAAAGTATTTGAAATGATTTCGAATAGTATTTGAACCCTGGTCGTAACTGGGTTTTGGGCACAGAGTGTGTGTGTGTGTGTATGTGATGGGTGGTGTACATTTCAGTGTGGCACAATATGAATCAGTCCGGATCTGAATGTGGCGGAGGTCCCAGCTCTCTGTCCCCAGTGCCCTTTGATGGTGACTGTATAGAGAGGAGATACAGAGGTTCTTTGCCCTTAAATGCTAAAGTCATTGAAATGTAGCTGGACCCAAGATGTGACTGGACACAGCGAATGGTTAAATGATGTGATCTGTGATGTCTTCTCTTGTCTCATACAGGGTCCTGCTGGGGCTCCAGGAAAACATGGCATCAAGGTAGAGCATGATTTAGAGCTATGTCCCAAATCACGTACAATTCCCTATCTAGTCCACTACTTTGACTAGAGCCCATAGGACTCTGGTTAAAAGGAGTGCACTACATATGGAATCGGTACCATTTGGAACACAACCCTTGGAGCATCCTCCCTAATCTCTAGCTCTCTTCTAGTCTGGTCCCAGATCAGTTTGTGCTGTCTCGTCAATTAACTCCTATGGTTAATCCTTGTCAAGCCAAACAGATCTGGGATCAGCCTTGACTGTTTTTCATCTGGATCTGGCCAATGTCTCATTTTAGCCACAGTTTTTATTTATTTTATGGAATGTAAAAAACACATTTTAAATGTTGGAAGATTATGTTTAACATCATACCTTTGATTACTATGGACTAACCGAGGCTATTTTGGGAATTGAATTCCCAGTGCATTCCTGCAAAGAAGCAGCTTTTCTCGCTTTCCTACAGCTGTGCTTTGTCAACTCTTCCACCTGATAATGCCCTCACCTGGTCTAAAGGTGACATGACACATATACATTTTACATTAACGTTTCAATAAAAAGTGCTAGCCAATATGTCCCCGATATTGGGTGTTTGGTTAGATTAGAGATATGGATAGCGTATGGAACAGTTTACTGATATTGGGTAGGTGATTGGTTAGATTAGAGATATGGATAGCGTATGGAACAGTTTACTGATATTGGGTAGGTGATTGGTTAGATTAGAGATATGGATAGCTAATAGAACAGTTTACTGATATTGGGTAGGTGATTGGTTAGATTAGAGATATGGATAGCGTATGGAACAGTTTACTGATATTGGGTAGGTGATTGGTTAGATTAGAGATATGGATAGCTAATGGAACAGTTTACTGATATTGGGTAGGTGATTGGTTAGATTAGAGATATGGATAGCGTAATGGAACAGTTTACTGATATTGGGTAGGTGATTGGTTAGATTAGAGATATTTACTGGAGGTGATTGCGATTAGAGATATGGATAGGAACAGTTTACTGATATTGGGTAGGTGATTGGTTAGATTAGAGATATGGATAGCGTAACAGTTTACTGGAACAGTTTACTGATATTGGGTAGGTGATTGGTTAGATTAGAGATATGGATAGCGTATGGAACAGTTTACTGATATTGGGTAGGTGATTGGTTAGATTAGAGATATGGATAGCTAATAGAACAGTTTACTGATATTGGGTAGGTGATTGGTTAGATTAGAGATATGGATAGCTAATGGAACAGTTTACTGATATTGGGTAGGTGATTGGTTAGATTAGAGATATGGATAGCGTATGGAACAGTTTACTGATATTGTGTAGGTGATTGGTTAGATTAGAGATATGGATAGCGTATGGAACAGTTTACTGATATTGGGTAGGTGATTGGTTAGATTAGAGATATGGATAGCGTATGGAACAGTTTACTGATATTGGGTAGGTGATTGGTTAGATTAGAGATATGGATAGCTAATAGAACAGTTTACTGATATTGGGTAGGTGATTGGTTAGATTAGAGATATGGATAGCGTATGGAACAGTTTACTGATATTGGGTAGGTGATTGGTTAGATTAGAGATATGGATAGCTAATAGAACAGTTTACTGATATTGGGTAGGTGATTGGTTAGATTAGAGATATGGATAGCGTATGGAACAGTTTACTGATATTGGGTAGGTGATTGGTTAGATTAGAGATATGGATAGCTAATAGAACAGTTTACTGATATTGGGTAGGTGATTGGTTAGATTAGAGATATGGATAGCTAATGGAACAGTTTACTGATATTGGGTAGGTGATTGGTTAGATTAGAGATATGGATAGCTAATGGAACAGTTTACTGATATTGGGTAGGTGATTGGTTAGATTAGAGATATGGATAGCTAATAGAACAGTTTACTGATATTGGGTAGGTGATTGGTTAGATTAGAGATATGGATAGCGTATGGAACAGTTTACTGATATTGGGTAGGTGATTGGTTAGATTAGAGATATGGATAGCGTATGGAATCGTTTACTGATTCCGTTGTTCTACATTTCAACCAGTACCTTTACGATTCTGTATTAGGTCTTTGATTAGATTACGGGTCACAGAACCTTTTATGATCCACCATGACTTTGGTGTCCGAAAGATTTGAACGTTCTGCTTATCAGGCTCCCGAATCAAAAATCTAAACCATCTGGTACAACATTTACACAGCCCCTATCTAACCCGTGTTCAGCTAATAATCCCAGTAGTCAGGTCCATATCGGCTCCATCCAGGCCACACAGCACAATGCCCATCCTCCTCTATCACATGGCTTTAATGGGCTGGATAGCTGTGTCTATACTGCCCAGGTTATTAATATGCTATTCTTACACTAATGCTACATTATTAGGCCCGTACATACTCAGGTTGCACATGGATGTACAATGCATTTGACACACCGGCTGTGATAAAAGTTAAGAGGATATTTTTCACGAGTTTTTTGCAAAACAATATTTACACACCCCATTGACAGTTTAGGCTTCTATGACCCCCCCCAACTTAAATGGTCTGAATAGCTACACTGAACAAAAATATTAACGCAACATGTAAAGTGTTGGTCCCGTGTTTCATGAAATGAAATAAAAGATCCCCGAAATGTTCCATATACACCAAAAAAAATGTATTTCTTTCAAATTTTGTGCTCATATTTGTTTACATCCCTGTTAGTGAACATTTCTCCTTTGCCAAGATAATCCATCCACCTAACAGGTGTGGCATATCAAGAAGCTGACTAAACAACATGATCATTACACAGGTGCACTTTGTGCTAGGGGCAATAAAAGGCCACTCTAAAATGTGCAGTTTTGTCTCACAACACAATGCAACAGATGTCTCAAGTTTTGTGGGAGCGTGCAATTGGCATGCTGACTGCAGGAATGTCCACCAGAGCTGTTGCCAGAGAGCGTAATGTTAATTTCTCTACCATAAGCCGCCTCCAACGTTGTTTTAGACAATTTGGCAGTACGTTTAACTGGCCTCACAACTGCAGACCACATCTATGGCGTCGTGTGGGTGATCTATTTGCTGATGTCAATGCTGTGAACAGAGTGCCCCATGGTGGCGGTGGGGTTATGGTATGGGCAGGCATAAGCTACGGACACAGTGGCATTTTTATCAATGGCAATTTGAATGCACAAAACTACCGTGGCGAGATCCTGATGCCCATTTGTTTTTGACCAACATGTGCATATCTGTATTCCCAGTCATGTGAAATCCCTAGATTAGGAACTAATTTAATTCATTTTGATTGACTGATTTCCTCAAATGAACTGTAACTCAGTAAAATCAATGAAATTGTTGCTTTTGTTCAGTATGTCTTGCCCAGGTTATTACTATGGTACAATACTGCTACAGTATTAGTAGATAGACTGAAATATATTAATCTGTTTCTTTGCTCTAATTTACCGACAATAAAGTAAACATCTGGATTTAACAAGGTTTTTGAACTTCATTCAAAATGAACTTTCATCTCCCGTGTGGTAATGACAGTATACGGAGAAGACAGTCAGTGTTGTCTTCTCCTGCCTGATTGCTCTGTAGCTGTAACTCATCTTAACACAATATTGGTTTTGTTTCTCTAGGGGGAGACGGGGGCTGCTGGACCTTCTGGACCTCCTGTAAGTCAAGACTCTGTTTTAGATGCCCTTCTTCTGTCTTTATTCAACTACCCTACAATATACCAGTCAGTGATATACTGTTCTGCACCATGACACACACACACGCACAACGCGCACGCACGCGCACACAACACGCACACACACACAACACGCACAACGCACACGCACGCGCACAACACGCACACGCCACGCACACACACACAACACGCACACGCGCACACAACACGCACACACACGCACAACACACACACACGCGCACAACACGCACACGCACACACACACAACACGTACACACACGCGCACACGCACACACACACACACGCACACACACGCACAACACGCACACACACGCACAACACACACACACGCGCACAACACGCACACGCACACAACACGCACACAACGCGCACACACACACACACGCACAACACGCACAACGCACACACACACACGCACACACACAACACGCACGCGCACACGCAACACACACGCATGCACGTGCACGCACACACACACACACACAGTCTTGTACAGCTACTTTTGTGGGGACACACTATTCATTCAGTCCCATCCAAAATCCTATTTTCCATAACCCCTAACCCTAATCCGTACACTTACCCGAACCTTAACCCTAAACCTAACCATAGCGCCTAACATTAATTCTAACCCTAACACTAATTCTAACTTTACCCCTAAACCCACCGAGAAATAGCATTTGACCTCATGGGAACCAACAAAATGTACCCCAGTTAGTCAAATGTTTGTTTGTTTACTATTCTTGTGGGAACTCTCTCTCTCTCTTCTGTCTCCCTTCAACCACCCTGGTGTACTATATGAGACGGACTGGTCACACACAATTCCCAGGTGGCAAAGTTCCGGATGGATTATTGGCATTTATCAGTGTAGTAACAAACCCCCACCTAGCAATCCATTGCAACCCCAAACTGTTCACACCCCGCTTGTTGGCGGAGAGAACATTTAGCCATTTTAAAGCTCATTTCCTGCATTTCTACACATCTTATGTACGTTTTATATGACACCAGGGGTCGAAGCACGATCGAGTCATACAAGTTTGATAGCACTCCGAGATGCTGAGGTAAACTTTTAAGTGAATAACAGAAAGGAAAACGCTGCACACTGCCTCTCATGCTCCCAGGTGATATTTATTTACAACGTTTTTGACCCTTAGGTCTTCATCAGGTATCCATATCCCAGGTGTGGGTGGAAGGTGCGATATATATATTTTTAGGGGCAGTATTCAGTGACATCACTTCCTGAAACAGGAGGTAAAATATGTGTAACATAATAAATATTGATCACATTCTCTGTGTATGATCATATATTTTGATACATTTGAATGTTAATATTGGGAAACTATGTTATACATTTTTTTACCTCCTGTTTCAGGAAGTGATGTCACTGAGTACTGTCACCACTTCCGCCGAAGTTGTTCCCTCTCCTTGTTCGTCGGTCGACGTCACCGACCTTCTAGCCATCGCTGATCCACTTTTCATTTTCCATTGGTTTTGTCTTGTCTTCCATCACACCTGGTTCCAATCCCATCAATTACATGTTGTGTATTTAACCCTCTGTTTCCCCTCATGTCCTTGTCGGTGATTGGTTGGTTGTAAGTGTACGTCTGTACTGGTGTGTATTTAACCCTCTGTTTCCCCTCATGTCCTTGTCGGTGATTGGTTATTGTAAGTGTACGTCTGTACTGGTGTGTATTTAACCCTCTGTTTCCCCTCATGTCCTTGTCGGTGATTGGTTAGTGTTTGTGTACGTCTGTACTGGTGTGTATTTAACCCTCTGTTCCCCCTCATGTCCTTGTCGGTGATTGGTTATTCTAAGCGTACGTCTGTACTGCTGAGCGTCGGGTTATGTTACCCATTGATTATCATTTTTATGTTTTCCGGTGGGTTTTTTGTAAATAAACTGCGCCGTTGGAAACACAGTTATTTCTCTCCTGCGTCTGACTTCTCTGCCGCCAGTTAAACACCCTTACAAGTACTGCCCCTATATATAGGACCTTCCACCCCCACCTGAGATATGGATGCCTGATGAAAAACATTGTAAATAAATATCACCTGGGAGTATGAGCAGCGGTGTGCGCCGTTTTCCTTCCTGTTTTCCATGAGTTTTCCTACAACTCCAGCATCTGAGGAAAGTACCTGGATGTGCGAATTTTCTTCAGCTTTTGTACGTAAACTTTAAGCCATACAACTTTCATAGCACTCCAAGATGCTGACATAAACTAACCTCTACGGGATCGGTGTCTCCTGTCATTTTCATCATAGGTACACTTCAACTGTGAGAGACGGAATCTAAAACAAAAATCCAGAAAATCACATTGTATGATTTTTAAGTAATTAATTTATCAATGATGTCAGAGAGAGGGTAGAGGCCATCCCTACACGTCTTTCACATGAACTTTTCCAGGATGTTTTGGATTTTGAATGCTGGATTCCAAGACACACATCAGAGGTCAGATCATGGAGTGAGGAGGTGATGGAGGGAGAATAGAGAGGTGGAGGTAGGGAGGAGGGGATGGAGGGAGAATAGAGAGGTGGAGGTAGGGAGGAGGGGATGGAGGGAGAATAGAGAGGTGGAGGTAGGGAGGAGGGGATGGAGGGAGAATAGAGAGGTGGAGGTAGGGATGGAGGGAGAATAGAGAGGTGGAGGTAGGGAGGAGGGGATGGAGGGAGAATAGAGAGGTGGAGGTAGGGAGGAGGTGATGGAGGGAGAATAGAGAGGTGGAGGTAGGGAGGAGGTGATGGAGGGAGAATAGAGGAGGTGGAGGTAGGGAGCAGGGGATGGAGGGAGAATAGAGAGGTGGAAGTAGTGAGGAGGGGATGGAGGGAGAATAGAGAGGTGGAGGTAGTGAGGGGATGGAGGGAGCGAGGAGGTGATGGAGGGAGAATAGAGAGGTGGAGGTAGGGAGGAGGGGATGGAGGGAGAATAGAGAGGTGGAGGTAGTGAGGAGGTGATGGAGGGAGAATAGAGAGGTGGAGGTAGGGAGGAGGGGATGGAGGGAGAATAGAGAGGTGGAGGTAGTGAGGAGGTGATGGAGGGAGAATAGAGAGGTGGAGGTAGGGAGGAGGGGATGGAGGGAGAATAGAGAGGTGGAGATGGAGGGAGAATAGAGAGGTGGAGATGGAGGGAGAATAGAGAGGTGGAGATGGAGGGAGAATAGAGAGGTGGAGGTAGTGAGGAGGTGATGGAGGGAGGGTTGGCGAGAGGTAAGGTTTTGCCACGGTGAACCCAGAAGGTTCAGAGGTCAAGGAACAAACGCCCAGTCTCTTATCTCATCCGAGTGAAATCAAAGCACCAGATTAATGACAACAGTCATCCACCCCGCCTTGACAAGAAATAAGTAAAAACCTTTGAGGTGAGGTGTGATCCTATAGAACACACTAACAGCAGTTACAATTCATTTCAGTCGATTCAGGAAGTAAACAGACATTTCAATTCCACATGGACAATTGGAATGCATAGTTTGCTTCCGGGAACTTACTCAACTGAAATGGAATTGACCACAGCTGTGAATGACAGTGATATGTTATCAACCTCCTCTTTTGATCTCTCAACCTAGGGCCCTCCCGGATCCTTTGACTTCCTGCTGCTGTTGATGGCTGACATCCGTAACGATATCGTTGAGCTACAGAGCAAGGTGTTCGGCAGACTCATGCAGTCTCCTGGAGAGGAGTTCCCTATGGGGGTCCCAGATACATGGAGGGACAACCAGTCGCCTGGGAGAGAGGTCCCCATGGTTGGCCCAGAGAGCAGGAGGGACAACCAGTCACCTGGGAGGGAGGTCCCCATGGTTGGCCCAGAGAGCTGGAGGGACAACCAGTCGCCTGGGAGGGAGGTCCCCATGGTTGGCCCAGAGAGCTGGAGGGACAGCCAATCGCCTGACAACTGGAGGGAGAACCAAGATATCCTGGTGGACATGGGCTCTGGAGAAGACAAACCAAAGGATTACAAAACACAAAACGTTGCCAAGGGCAACTCTGGAGAAGACTACAAACCACGCAGGAAGGAAGAGGACAGGAACAGGAACAGGAAACCCATGCGAGCCTCAACAACAGACTCAGGCTTGGATTGGACGCTTTGAATTTTAGGCAGATTTTCAGTGTTTGTTTGTAAATATTAATATCAAAGTATTTTTTATTGAACTGCTTAAAGTCACTCAAAAGTCAAAATGTAATTTTTTTCTTTCATAGAATCTCTATTTTTATATTATAAATAGGATTGTAAATGTATATTTTAGTACATTTTTTTTGTATTATAGTTATGGTCTTGAATGTCTTCTTAGCTCAACAGCATTTCACTCCTGATACATTTAAATTTGAATGTCTCAAATGGTCTAATTCTTACTTAAACGTAGTTTCCACCCTGTTATAGACACATGCACACATGAGAATAGTCCAATTCATAGTCCAATTCGTCCTACCCCTAAATCATAGATAGAATATGTCATTCGATTTCTTTGCTCCTAATCACCACAGCTTTGTTTGTTCGGTGCCTCAGCAACACCAGCCAAGGATTGTTTCTGGTTGCTATGGCTGCTAAGTAAGTGTGTAACACTCCTCCAAAGCCAAGTGGTTGCCATGGCTGCCGAGCCTCCAGGAGAATGGTCCTTGACAGAGAGAAGAAGAAAGGTCATAGAGAGTACCACTGGAGAGGGATTGAGCAACTTTTCATGTAATGGAATATTCCAGTGTTTTTAAGTGGCACCATATTATATTTCAGCAGATCCAAGTCTAGGCTTATGTGGTCAAAAGGGGGCATTTTACAATTCAAAACATAAATCGCACATGTAAAGAAACTGGAAAATAAATGCAGTAATAACAGAAACATGTATTCCATCTGTTTTTACTTATGTCATGGCTGGAGCAGTAAGAGATAAGACTGGCTAGGCTTGAGGTAGAGAGAGAGGGGGGTGGAGAGAGAGGGGGTGGAGAGAGGGGGGAGAGAGAGGGGGTGGTGAGAGAGAGAGGGGTGGAGAGAGGGGGTGGAGAGAGAGGAGAGAGGGGGGGTGGAGAAAGAGAGAGAGGGGGTGGAGAGAGAGAGGGGGTGGAGAGAGAGAGGGGTGGAGAGAGAGAGGGGGTGGAGAGAGGGGGTGGAGAGAGAGAGGGGGTGGAGAAAGAGAGAGAGGGGGTGGAGAGAGAGGGGTGGAGAGAGGGGGTGGAGAGAGGGGTGGAGAGAGAGGGAGGGTGGAGAGAGAGGGGGTGGAGAGAGAGGGGGTGGAGAGAGAGAGGGGGTGGAGAGAGAGGGGGTGGAGAGAGAGAGAGGGGGGTGGAGAGAGAGGGGGGTGGAGAGGGTGGAGAGCGAGAGAGACAAAGCGAGAGGGTAGAGAGACTGAGAAAGGTGGGAGAGAGGAGGGGGAGACGGAGAAAGGGGGAGGGGGAGAGATGGGGTGTCATGAGGATAACCTTCGAATCCCTGCTCCACTCTTCCTCGTCTCTCTCCCTCTCTCTTCAGACTTCTCTTCTGGAGTTAGACAGAACAGAGGTTTACTAGGAGGATAGAACAGAGGTTTACTACTGTAGGAGGATAGAGCAGAGGTTTACTAGGAGGATAAAACAGACCTCCACAAGTCTGGTTCTTCCTTGGGAGCAATTTCCAAACATCTGATGGTACCACGTTCATCTGTACAAACAATAGTACGCAAGTATAAACACCATGGGACCACGCAGCTGTCATACCACTCAGGAAGGAGATGCGTCCTGTCTCCTAGAAATGAACGCACTTTGGTGCGAAAATTTCAAATCAATCCCAGAACAACAGCAAAGGACCTTGTGAAGATGCTGGAGGAAACGGGTACAAAAGTATCTATATCCACAGTAAAACGAGTCCTATATCGACATAACCTCAAAGGCCACTCAGCAAGGAAGAAGCCACTGCTCCAAAACCGCCATAAAAAAGCCAGACTACGGTTTGCAACTGCACGTGGGGACAAAGATCGTACTTTTGGGAAAAATGCCCTCTGATCTGATGAAACAAAAATAGAACTGTTCGGCCATAATGACCATCGTTATGTTTGGAGGAAAAAGGGGGAGGCCTGTAGGCCGAAGAACACCATCCCAACCGTGAAGCACAGGGGTGGCAGCATCATGTTGTGGGGGTGCTTTTCTGCAGAAGGGACCGGTGCACTTCACAAAATAGATGGCATTATGAGGAACGAAAATTATGTGGATATATATTTTTAATTTTTTTATTTCACCTTTATTTAACCAGGTAGGCTAGTTGATAACAAGTTCTCATTTGCAACTGCGACCTGGCCAAGATAAAGCATAGCAATTCGTCACATACAACAACATAGAGTTACACATGGAGTAAAACAAACATAGTCAATAATACAGTAGAACAAAAGAAAACAAAAAGTTTATATACAGTGTGTGTAAATGAGGTAAGATAAGGGAGTTAAGGCAATAAATAGGCCATGGTGGCGAAGTAATTACAATATAGCAATTAAACACTGGAATGGTAGATGTGCAGAAGATGAATGTGCAAGTAGAGATACTGGGATGCAAAGGAGCAAGATAAATAAATAAATACAGTATGGGGATGAGGTAGGTAGATAGATGGGCTGTTTACAGATGGGCTATGTACAGCTGCAGTGATCTGTGAGCATATTGAAGCAACATCTCAAGACATCAGACAGGAAGTTAAGCTTGGTCTCAAATGGGTCTTCCAAATGGACAATGACCACAAGCATACTTCCAAAGTTGTTGCAAAATGGCTTAAGGACAACAACGTCAAGGTATTGGAGTGGCCATCACAAAGCCCTGACCTCAAGCCTATAGACAATTTGTGGGCAGAACTGAAAAAGCAAGGAGACCTAAAAACCTGACTCCGTTACACCAGCTCTGTCAGGAGGAGTGGGCCAAAATTCACCCAACTTATTCTGGGAAGCTTGTGGAAGGCTACCAGAAACACTTGACCCACGTTAAACAATTTAAGGGCAATGCTACCAAATACTAATTGAGTGTATGTAAACTTCTGACCCACTGGGAATGTGATGAAAGAAATAAAAGCTGAAATAAATCATTCTCTCTACTATTATTCTGACATTTCACATTCTTAAAATAAAGTGGTGATCCTAAACTGACCTAAGACAGGGAATTTTTACTAGTATTCAATTTCAGGAATTGAAAAACTGAGTTTTAATGTATTTGTCTAAGGTGTATGTAAACCTCCGACTTCAACTGTATATAGAGGGCACACCTGCCACCACCTGGCAGTTCATCTGGGATAGTATCCATTCGGAAAGTATTCACACCACATGTTGTTACAGTCTCATTCTAAAATGGATGAAATTGTTGTTGTTTTTTTCTTCTTATCAATCTACACACAATACCCCATAATGTCAAAGCAAAAACTGGTTTTAGACATTTTTGCAAATGGTATAAAAACTAAAAACAACTGAAATATCACATTTACCTAAGTATTCAGATCTTTTAGTCAGTACTTTGTTGAAGCACCTTTTTCAGCAATTATAGCCCCGGCCTGGCTTACTGAGCCACTCAAGGACATTCAGAGACTTGTCCCGAAGCCACTCCTACGTTTGTCTTGGCTGTGTGCTTAGGGTTGTTGTCCTGTTGGAAAGTGAACCTTCGCCCCAGGCTGCGGTCCTGAGTGCTCTGGAGCAGGTTTTCATCAAGGATCTCTCTCTGTACTTTTCTCCGTAGATCTTTCCCTCTATCCTGACTAGTCTCCCAGTCCCTGCTGCTGAAAAACATCCCCCACAGGATGATGCTGCCACCACCAAGCTTCACTGTAGGGATGGTGACAGGTTTCCTCCAGATGTGACGCTTGGCATTCAGGCCAAAGAGTTCAAGCTTGGTTTCATCAGACCAGAGAATCCTGTTTCTTGTTGTCTGAGAGTCCAAGCGAGGTTTCATGACTTGTACTGAGGAGTGACTTCTGTCTGGCCACTCTACCATAAAGGGTTGATGTTGTCATTGATTGTTGCCTTTAATTCTGTCTGGCCACTCTACCATAAAGGGCTGATGTTGTCATTGATTGTTGCCTTTAATTCTGTCTGGCCACTCTACCATAAAGGGCTGATGTTGTCATTGATTGTTGCCTTTAATTCTGTCTGGCCACTCTACCATAAAGGGCTGATATTGTCATTGGTTGTTGCCTTTAATTCTGTCTGGCCACTCTACCATAAAGGGCTGATATTGTCATTGGTTATTGCCTTGCCTTTAATTCTGTCTGGCCACTCTACCATAAAGGGCTGATATTGTCATTGGTTGTTGCCTTTAATTCTGTCTGGCCACTCTACCATAAAGGGCTGATATTGTCATTGGTTGTTGCCTTTAATTCTGTCTGGCCACTCTACCATAAAGGGCTGATATTGTCATTGGTTGTTGCCTTTAATTCTGTCTGGCCACTCTACCATAAAGGGCTGATATTGTCATTGGTTGTTGCCTTTAATTCTGTCTGGCCACTCTACCATAAAGGGCTGATATTGTCATTGGTTGTTGCCTTTAATTCTGTCTGGCCACTCTACCATAAAGGGCTGATATTGTCATTGGTTGTTGCCTTTAATTCTGTCTGGCCACTCTACCATAAAGGGCTGATATTGTCATTGGTTGTTGCCTTTAATTCTGTCTGGCCACTCTACCATAAAGGGCTGATATTGTCATTGGTTGTTGCCTTTCATTCTGTCTGGCCACTCTACCATAAAGGGCTGATATTGTCATTGGTTGTTGCCTTTAATTCTGTCTGGCCACTCTACCATAAAGGGCTGATATTGTCATTGGTTGTTGCCTTTAATTCTGTCTGGCCACTCTACCATAAAGGGCTGATATTGCCATTGGTTGTTGCCTTTAACCACAATGAATTATGTATGTTCATTGCTGTTTTTATTTGCATCTTTGTCTCCTTTTAGATCAACCATTCTGCATACAAAGCCAAGTCTCAATTCAAGATGTGTCACTCCCTGGCCATAGAGAGGCTTTTAATTCTCTATTTTGGTTAGGCCAGGGTGTGACTAGGGTGGGCGTTCTGTTCTTTTTTCTATGTTTTTGTTCTATGTTTTGTATTTCTGGTTTTGGCCTGGTATGGTTCCCAATCAGAGGCAGCTGTCAATCGTTGTCTCTAATTGAGAACCATACTTAGGCAGCCTGTTTTCCCACTATGGGTTGTGGGTAGTTATTTTCTGTTTAGTGTGTTTTGCATCTGACGGAGCTGTTTCGGTTGTTTCTTTTGTTCCTTGTTGTATTTAGTGTTCAGTTTATTAAAATAATGATGAACATTTACCACGTGCATCTTGGTCCTCACCTTCTTCCACCAACCTTCGTTACCAGATGAGTCTCAACATCTGTCATTCCCTGCTATGTATCATCTCCATTACCTGAACCTATAAAGACTCTTAATAGGGATAGGCGTCCCGCTAGCGGGACACCTGTCGACAACATCCGGTGAAATTGGAGAGTGCGCAATTCAAATAAATAATCGTAATATTAAACATGCATGAACATACAAGTATCTTATATAATTTAAAATCTTAAATTCTTGTTAATCTAACTTTGTTGTCTGATTTACAATAGGCTTTACAGCAAAAGCAGACCATGTGATTGTCTGAGGACGGCTCCCCCAGTACAGGCTTCATAAAATCACAAATAGCGATTAAATAAATCACTTACTTTTGAAAATCTTCCTCTGTTTGCAATCCAAAGGGTCCCAGCTACAACATGAATGGTCGTTTGTTAGATAAAAACCTTCTTTATATCCAAAAAAAAGTCAGTTTAGTTGGCACCATCGATTTCAGTAATCCACTCGTTCAACATGCAGACAAAGAAATCCAAAAACGCTACCGCTAAACTTCATCCAAACAAGTCAAAAAACGTTTCTATTTAATCCTCAGGTATTTTTAAATGTAAATAAACTATAATTCATACGGAAAGTATGTTCAATAGGAAAGTAAAATTATAAGCGCCCTCTTCCTCACGCACCAAAAGACTATTGTTCCGGTGGTCTCTTCACCAAAACTCTAAATTCTTGCTCGTTTTTGAAGAAACAAGCCTGAAACCTTGATTAAAAGACTGACATCTAGCAGAAGCCATAGGAATTGTAATTACATAGGACCCATAGCTTTCCATGATAAGAGCCTGGGACCTCAAAAAAAAAAAAAGATTACGGTTGTTTTTTCTTCGGATATTCGCCTGCCATATCAATTCTCTTATAGTCTCAGACATTATTTTTAATTATTTTAACAGACATTTTAGAAACTATAAAGACAAACTGTGTTTTCTTTCCAATTCTACCAATCTATATAGACATATCCTGTTAAACTGAACTGAATCTGTAAAGACTTCTGAACTGAACCTATAAAGCCTGAACTGAATAACAGGTCTAAATAGACTTTAAACTGAACTGAACCTATAAAGTCTCTTAAACTGACACATCAGTCAAACTGAACTGAACCTATATAGAAATTCTGAATAATCTGTAAAGGACCCTAGCCCTAACAATATTTATTTTTAAACAAACTATAAAGTCTCTTAAACTGAACTGAATCTATAAAGACTCTTAAACTGAACTGAATCTATAAAGACTCTTAAACTGAACTGAATCTATAAAGACTCTTAAACTGAACTGAATCTATATAGACTGTTAAACTGAACTGAATCTATATAGACTGTTAAACTGATCTGAATCTATATAGACTGTTAAACTGAACTACATCTATATAGACTGTTAAACTGAACTACATCTATATAGACTGTTAAACTGAACTACATCTATATAGACTGTTAAACTGAACTACATCTATATAGACTGTTAAACTGAACTACATCTATATAGACTGTTAAACTGAACTACATCTATATAGACTGTTAAACTGAACTACATCTATATAGACTGTTAAACTGAACTACATCTCTGCCTCCGCCTGCTCTTTAACTGGGGTCCCACAGTAGATGACATCACCATAACCCTCACCTAAACCTCAGTTAGTCTTGAAACTGAAGAATATTGTGAGACAGGCTAGGAACCAAAGTTTTGGCTCATTGTTTCCCTGGGCACCCTTATTAGAGGAGGAGATGCAGGAAATGTATTAAAGCACCCTTTGGTTGTGTTCAGATGTGATCTTTGTACCTGGAAGGTCCTTTGTGGGTATAGACTGTACAGTGGTGTTGTTGTTGTTTGCAAGGAACCATTTGGACACATGGTGTCTTGAAGAAATGTTTGGGGTGTGGTCGATTGTTCTGAATGCTATGTGTTTAGCCAGAAGAGGACTGGCAACCCCTCAGAGCCTGATATAGGTTTCTTCCTACGTTCCAGCCTTTCTAGGGAGTTTATTTTCCTAGTCACAGCTTCTACATCTGCCTTGCTTGTTCTCTGGGGTTTTAGACTGGGTTTCTGTAAAGCACTTTGTGACATCAGCTGATGTAAAAGGAGCTTTATAAACTTTATAGACTAACTTTATAAATGCATTTTGATTGTGTTTAACCAGCGGTGAGTTTATTCACGTGACAACGTTCAGGATGTTAATTATGTAAAGCAACTACAATGGCTTTACATTGCAGTCTAATTTCACCATCTGTCCTTTTTTTTGTTTTCAGTTGGTTTGTTTGGAGAGACTTTGCTGGTTTGAGGTCCAGGCCATTTATTTGGCAGCACTCCCAATAAGGTGACTGTCTTTTTAAAGTAATTTAGTTTTTTAAAGTATCTATGTAAATGCATTGGTCAACTGTTACTTTCTACTATCAGTAGTACGGTATTGTTTGTCACTGTTTTTAGTCATCATGTTCGCTTGGGCAGCTGAGTCTCTGTGAAAGCCCTGAGTCTCTGTGAAAGCCCTGAGTCTCTGTGAAAGCCCTGAGTCTCTGTGAAAGCCCTGAGAAAGCCCTGAGACTCTGTGAAAGCCCTGAGTCTCTGTGAAAGGCCTATTTCAGAAAGCTTTCTTGTGACGGTAACATTGAAGTCATTTTGGTGTAGTCGTGTTAATGTTTGTTAAACAAGCAAACCTAATCCTTTAAGCGTTTGCTTGTTTCCCTTTAATGGGTCTGGAACTTGTCTTATGTTTAGATGTTAGACTTGTGATATTTAAAAAAATGTTTTTTTGCTAAGGTGTTTGGCCTGTTGTATTGCTCAGAACTGTTGATCCAACTCAATAGGTGGACTGTCACAACTTGTCTTGGTTGAGGTGTTCCCCTCATTAAACAGTAACTGGTGTAGTCTGGTAGTTGTGCCATTTTATCTAACCCTGGTTGGCAGTTATTTATATATATATTAGACACTAGTGAATACAACCAGTAAGGTCTGAAAAAACACTAGTGAATACAACCAGTAAGGTCTGAAAAAACAGTATACTACAGTCATAGTATACTACTCATGTCTGCATAAACACAATGCAGTAAATACTGTAGTATTAATATACTAGTATTTAGACCGCAGTATACTATAGTAAATATATATGTATATCCATAGTAATGGCATGTCCTCAGGCCAAAAGGAGAGCACAGTAATTTACATCAAAGACAAGTTCAGAGTTGGTAGATTATCTTAAACACAATGTTCCTACATTAGAAGTGCAGATGGACAGTGTGTTCCTATGATTAGACCTACCAGGTGGAGGCCAACACTGTATCCCCAATAACACCTCGTTCCTTACATAGTGCACTACTTTTGCCTAGAGTCCTATGGGTTGATTACAGTAAATGAGGTGTCATTTGGGACACACCTCTAACTCATACAATTGTCATACATTTCTGAGGAATGACAGTGATCCAATACATCACACGAATTGCTCTTTTACTATAAACCCTGGAATTTATACCAATTTTAACACTTTATTCTAAACCCGTCACATCAGGTGAGGCTCCCGAGCACTTCATAGATCATAGACTCCATAGATCATAGACTTCATAGATCATAGACTTCATAGATCATAGACTCCAAATAGATCATAGACTTCATAGATCATAGACTCCAAACAGATCATAGACTTCATAGATCATAGACTCCAAACAGATCATAGACTTCATAGATCATAGACTCCAAACAGATCATAGACTTCATAGATCATAGACTCCAAACAGATCATAGACTCCAAACAGATCATAGACTCCAAACAGATCATAGACTTCATAGATCATAGACTCCAAACAGATCATAGACTTCATAGATCATAGACTCCAAACATATCATAGACTTCATAGATCATAGACTCCAAACAGATCATAGACTCCAAACAGATCATAGACTCCAAACAGATCATAGACTTCATAGATCATAGACTCCAAACAGATCATAGACTTCATAGATCATAGACTCCAAACAGATCATAGACTTCATAGATCATAGACTCCAAACAGATCATAGACTTCATAGATCATAGACTCCAAACAGATCATAGACTTCATAGATCATAGACTCCAAACAGATCATAGACTTCATAGATCATAGACTCCAAACAGATCATAGACTTCATAATATTCCATCACTGGCAGAACATAGACCTACTGAGTGAGTAGGAGACTGCCGGGCTAAGTGTGTGTGTCCATTAGTAGAAGAATGCAGTCTAATTTCACCATCTGAAGATCATAAATCAACTACAGTAACTCCAATGGCCCAATTCCTCACCTCCAGTAGACTGAGGAAAGAACAAATCTTCTAACAGATGGAGTTGGAACAATGGTTAAAGCTACATTCTGGGATTCGTAATGAAACATCACCCCTGCTATTTGAGGGATTGGGCTCGGAAAATGTAACCTAATCCCAGATTGCAGCTTTAATCTTACATTACATTTTTTATTTTTGCCTGTTTCTGCATATTTTTTAAATTTCACGCTGAGGTTATAATTAGTCCTGAGGGATTAAACAATGGTGTGTTCAAAACCCTTCTAGAGCTGCCAACAATGACTCGCTGTTAACCCCAAACACTATGGAAAAACTACATCAATATTATCTCAAAACAGAATATCTTGTTCTGTCAAAAATTGAGTGTAAGTTTGTTATCTCATGAATTCCACTGTGGTATGAAATATGTGCTATATTTCAGGGCTATATATCAAGATGGTATATCCACACCTTTTTTTTTTGTCAAGACCCAATGGCATATACGTTTTACTTCTGAAAATAAGTCACATTAAGGTTATTTTCATGTGTTCTCACATAATTCCCAAATTATTATCGCCCCGTCGCCCTCACCTCGGTCATCATAAAGCGCTTTGTGAGGCTGGTCATGGCCCACATTAAGGTCAACATGCCAGCACACTGGACCCATTCCATCACGCTCACCTCGGTCATCATAAAGCGCTTTGAGAGGCTGGTCATGGCCCACATTAAGGCCAACATGCCAGCACACTGGACCCATTCCATCACGCTCACCTCGGTCATCATAAAGCGCTTTGAGAGGCTGGTCATGGCCCACATTAAGGTCAACATGCCAGCACACTGGACCCACTCCATCACGCTCACCTCAGTCATCATAAAGCGCTTTGAGAGGCTGGTCATGGCCCACATTAAGGCCAACATGCCAGCACACTGGACCCATTCCATCACGCTCACCTCGGTCATCATAAAGCGCTTTGAGAGGCTGGTCATGGCCCACATTAAGGCCAACATGCCAGCACACTGGACCCATTCCATCACGCTCACCTCGGTCATCATAAAGCGCTTTGAGAGGCTGGTCATGGCCCACATTCAGGCCAACATGCCAGCACACTGGACCCATTCCATCACGCTCACCTCGGTCATCATAAAGCGCTTTGAGAGGCTGGTCATGGCCCACATTAAGGCCAACATGCCAGCACACTGGACCCATTCCATCACGCTCACCTCGGTCATCATAAAGCGCTTTGTGAGGCTGGTCATGGCCCACATTAAGGCCAACATGCCAGCACACTGGACCCATTCCATCACGCTCACCTCGGTCATCATAAAGCGCTTTGAGAGGCTGGTCATGGCCCACATTAAGGCCAACATGCCAGCACACTGGACCCATTCCATCACGCTCACCTCGGTCATCATAAAGCGCTTTGAGAGGCTGGTCATGGCCCACATTAAGGCCAACATGCCAGCACACTGGACCCATTCCATCACGCTCACCTCGGTCATCATAAAGCGCTTTGAGAGGCTGGTCATGGCCCACATTAAGGCCAACATGCCAGCACACTGGACCCATTCCATCACGCTCACCTCGGTCATCATAAAGCGCTTTGAGAGGCTGGTCATGGCCCACATTAAGGCCAACATGCCAGCACAATGGACCCATTCCATCACGCTCACCTCGGTCATCATAAAGCGCTTTGAGAGGCTGGTCATGGCCCACATTAAGGTCAACATGCCAGCACACTGGACCCACTCCATCACGCTCACCTCAGTCATCATAAAGCGCTTTGAGAGGCTGGTCATGGCCCACATTAAGGCCAACATGCCAGCACACTGGACCCATTCCATCACGCTCACCTCGGTCATCATAAAGCGCTTTGAGAGGCTGGTCATGGCCCACATTAAGGCCAACATGCCAGCACACTGGACCCATTCCATCACGCTCACCTCGGTCATCATAAAGCGCTTTGAGAGGCTGGTCATGGCCCACATTCAGGCCAACATGCCAGCACACTGGACCCATTCCATCACGCTCACCTCGGTCATCATAAAGCGCTTTGAGAGGCTGGTCATGGCCCACATTCAGGCCAACATGCCAGCACACTGGACCCATTCCATCACGCTCACCTCGGTTATCATAAAGCGCTTTGAGAGGCTGGTCATGGCCCACATTAAGGCCAACATGCCAGCACACTGGACCCATTCCATCACGCTCACCTCGGTCATCATAAAGCGCTTTGAGAGGCTGGTCATGGCCCACATTCAGGCCAACATGCCAGCACACTGGACCCACTCCAATTCCCCTACCGCTCCAACAGAAACACGGAAGATGCCATTTCCATCGCTATTCACACGACCGTAACACATCTGGACAAGAGGAACACCTATGTGAGAATGCTGTTCATTGACTACAGCATTCAACACTATTGTTCCCTCCAAGGTCATCACCAAGCTCAGAGCCCTGGGACTGGACACCACCCTATGCAACTGGATCCTGGACTTCATGTCAGAAAAACAAAGGAGTTGGATTGTTGACTTCAGAAAGCAGAGGAGGGAACATGCCCCGATCCATATAAACGGGACTGCAGTAGAGAGAGGAGGGAATATGCCCCGATCCATATAAACGGGACTGCAGTAGAGAGAGGAGGGAATATGCCCCGATCCATATAAACGGGACTGCAGTAGAGAGAGGAGGGAATATGCCCCGATCCATATAAACAGGACTGCAGTAAAGAGAGGAGGGAATATGACCCGATCCATATAAACGGGACTGCAGTAGAGAGAGGAGGGAATATGACCCGATCCATATAAACGGGACTGCAGTAGAGAGAGGAGGGAATATGCCCCGATCCATATAAACGGGACTGCAGTAGAGAGAGGAGGGAATATGCCCCGATCCATATAAACGGGACTGCAGTAGAGAGAGGAGGGAATATGCCCCGATCCATATAAACGGGACTGCAATAGAGAGAGGAGGGAATATGCCCCGATCCATATAAACGGGACTGCAGTAGAGAGAGGAGGGAATATGTCCCGATCCATATAAACGGGACTGCAGTAGAGAGAGGAGGGAATATGACCCGATCCATATAAACGGGACTGCAGTAGAGAGAGGAGGCAGTTGTATGTTCCTCAGCGGATGAAGATATTCAGCATGCCACCCCGGGTCCTCTCCAAATACTTCCACTGCACCATAGGGGGGTGTCCTGACTGGTTGCATCATGGCCTAGTACGGGAATAGCTCCATCCATGACCGCAAGACCCTCAAGTGGGTGGTGAAGATGGCCCAGAACATCACTGGGACCGTACTCCCATCCATCCAGTACATCACTGGGACCGTACTCCCATCCATCCAGTACATCACTGGGACCGTACTCCCATCCATCCAGTACATCACTGGGACCGTACTCCCATCCATCCAGTACATCACTGGGGCCGTACTCCCATCCATCCAGTACATCACTGGGACCGTACTCCCATCCATCCAGAACATCACTGGGACCGTACTCCCATCCATCCAGTACGTCACTGGGACCGTACTCCCATCCATCCAGAACATCACTGGGACCGTACTCCCATCCACCCAGAACATCACTGGGACTGTACTCCCATCCATCCAGTACATCACTGGGACCGTACTCCCATCCATCCAGTACATCACTGGGGCCGTACTCCCATCCATCCAGTACATCACTGGGACCGTACTCCCATCCATCCAGAACATCACTGGGACCGTACTCCCATCCATCCAGAACATCACTGGGACCGTACTCCCATCCATCCAGAACATCACTGGGACCGTACTCCCATCCATCCAGAACATCACTGGGACCGTACTCCCATCCACCCATCCAGAACATCACTGGGACTGTACTCCCATCCATCCAGTACATCACTGGGACCGTACTCCCATCCACCCAGAACATCACTGGGACCGTACTCCCATCCATCCAGAACATCACTGGGACCGTACTCCCATCCATCCAGAACATCACTGGGACCGTACTCCCATCCATCCAGTACATCACTGGGACCGTACTCCCATCCACCCAGAACATCACTGGGACCGTACTCCCATCCATCCAGAACATCACTGGGACCGTACTCCCATCCACCCAGAACATCACTGGGACCATACTCCCATCCACCCAGAACATCACTGGGACCGTACTCCCATCCACCCAGAACATCACTGGGACCATACTCCCATCCACCCAGAACATCACTGGGACCGTACTCCCATCCATCCATCCAGAACATCACTGGGACCGTACTCCCATCCACCCAGAACATCACTGGGACCGTACTCCCATCCATCCATCCAGAACATCACTGGGACCGTACTCCCATCCACCCAGAACATCACTGGGACCGTACTCCCATCCATCCAGAACATCACTGGGACCGTACTCCCATCCATCCAGAACATCACTGGGACCGTACTCCCATCCATCCAGAACATCACTGGGACCGTACTCCCATCCACCCATCCAGAACATCACTGGGACTGTACTCCCATCCATCCAGTACATCACTGGGACCGTACTCCCATCCACCCAGAACATCACTGGGACCGTACTCCCATCCATCCAGAACATCACTGGGACCGTACTCCCATCCATCCAGAACATCACTGGGACCGTACTCCCATCCATCCAGTACATCACTGGGACCGTACTCCCATCCACCCAGAACATCACTGGGACCGTACTCCCATCCATCCAGAACATCACTGGGACCGTACTCCCATCCACCCAGAACATCACTGGGACCGTACTCCCATCCACCCAGAACATCACTGGGACCGTACTCCCATCCACCCAGAACATCACTGGGACCATACTCCCATCCACCCAGAACATCACTGGGACCGTACTCCCATCCATCCATCCAGAACATCACTGGGACCGTACTCCCATCCACCCAGAACATCACTGGGACCGTACTCCCATCCATCCATCCAGAACATCACTGGGACCGTACTCCCATCCACCCAGAACATCACTGGGACCGTACTCCCATCCACCCAGAACATCACTGGGACCGTACTCCCATCCACCCAGAACATCACTGGGACCGTACTCCCATCCATCCATCCAGAACATCACTGGGACCGTACTCCCATCCATCCATCCAGAACATCACTGGGACCGTACTCCCATCCATCCATCCAGAACATCACTGGGACCGTACTCCCATCCACCCAGAACATCACTGGGACCGTACTCCCATCCATCCATCCAGAACATCACTGGGACCGTACTCCCATCCACCCAGAACATCACTGGGACCGTACTCCCATCCACCCAGAACATCACTGGGACCGTACTCCCATCCACCCAGAACATCACTGGGACCGTACTCCCATCCATCCATCCAGAACATCACTGGGACCGTACTCCCATCCATCCATCCAGAACATCACTGGGACCGTACTCCCATCCATCCATCCAGAACATCACTGGGACCGTACTCCCATCCATCCAGAACATCACTGGGACCGTAATCCCATCCATCCATCCAGAACATCACTGGGACCGTACTCCCATCCATCCATCCAGAACATCACTGGGACCGTACTCCCATCCATCCAGAACATCACTGGGACCGTACTCCCATCCACCCAGAACATCACTGGGACCGTACTCCCATCCATCCATCCAGAACATCACTGGGACCGTACTCCCATCCATCCAGAACATCTACTAAAAACGGTGTCTGAGGAAGACCCGTAGCATCATCAAGGACCCCACACACCCCAGCCACGAGCTGTTCTCTCCCTTACCGTCTGGCAGACGGTATTGGAGCATTAGGTCTGATACTAACATGCTTAGAGACCGTTTCTATCTACAAGCCATCAGACTGCTGAACTCTTGAACAGGACTGACCTCATGCACTGACTCTCCACACACACCCACCGAGACATACAGTGCCCTCAGAAGATATTCACACCCCTTGACTTTTTACCCATTGAGTTACAGTCTGAATTTAACATTTATTAAATTGAGATTTTGTGTCACTGATCTACAAACAATACCCCATAATGTCTCAGTGGAATTTAGTTTTTCGAACTTTTTACAAGTGAATTAAAAATATAAGTCTCAAATGTCTTGAGTCAATAAGTATTCAACACCTTTGTTGTGACAAGCCTAAATAAGTTCAGGAGTAAATGTGCTTAACAAGTTACATAATAAGTTGCATGGACTCACTCTGGGTGCAACAAGAGTGGTTAACATGATTTATGAATAACTACCTCATCTCTGTACCCCACACATACAGATAATTGTAAGGTCCCTCAGTCGGACAGTGAATTTTAAACACAGATTCTACCAAAAAGACCAGGGAGGGTTTCCAATGCCTCACAAAGAAGTGGGACCTATTGGTAGATGGGTGAACATTTTTAAAAGCAGACACTGAATATCCTTTTGAGCATGGTGAAGTTATTAATTACATTATTTGGATGGAGTATCAATACACCCAGTCACTACAAAGATGCAGTTCTCCTTCCTAACTCAGTTGCCGGAGTGGAAGGAAACCGCTCAGGGATTTCACAATGAGGTCAATGGTGACTTTAAAACAGTTACTGGGTTTAATGGCTGTGATAGGAGAAAACTGAACACTGTAGTTACTCCACAATACTAGCTTAATTAACAGAGTGAAAAGAAGGAAGCCTGTACAGAATACAACTATTCCAAAACATCCTTCCTATTTGCAATAAGTCACTAAAATAATACTGCAAAAAATGTGACATAGCATTTGACGTTTTGTCCGGAATAGAACATGTTATGTTTGAGGCAAATCTAACATTATTATTGTTGTCTATCAACAATGACAAGCCACTTCGTTCTGACTTGGATGGAAAATGACTGAAGATAATAGCGGATGATCTTGCCACTCCTAACTTGCCACATCTTCTATTTAAACCAACTAGAAAGTGTGTGCCCTCATGCCTCGGTTGGGAAGCAAAAGAAATTCCCCTCTCTAAGAATAGTAAAGACACCTTTAGTGGTGTGGGGGCTGTGCTATGGCAAAGTGGGAGTGGGTTATATCCTTCCTGTTTGGCCCTGTCCAGGGGTGTCCTCGGATGGGGCCACAGTGTCTCCTGACCCCTCCTGTCTCAGCCTCCAGTATTTATGCTGCAGTAGTTTATGTGTCGGGGGGCTAGGGTCAGTTTGTTATATCTGGAGTACTTCATGCTGGTCATTTATGAACATTTGAACATCTTGGCCATGTTCTGTTATAATCTCCACCCGGCACAGCCAGAAGAGGACTGGCCACCCCACATAGCCTGGTTCCTCTCTAGGTTTCTTCCTAGGTTTTGGCCTTTCTAGGGAGTTTTTCCTAGCCACCGTGCTTCTACACCTGCATTGCTTGCTGTTTGGGGTTTTAGGCTGGGTTTCTGTACAGCACTTTGAGATATCAGCTGATGTACGAAGGGCTATATAAATAAATTTGATTTGATTTGATTTGACCTTTACTGGCTCAAGTAGCCAACCAATCAGCCTGTTAGTAAACTTTTTGGAAAAAATTGTGTTTGACCAGATACAATGATATTTTACAGTAAAATTTACAACAAACTTTCAGCATACTTATAGGGAAGGACATTCAACAAGCACAGCACTTACACAACTGACTGATCATTGGCTGAGTGAAATTGATGGTAAAAAAGATTGTTAGATTTCAGTGCAGCTTTTGACATTATTGATCATTATCTGCTGCTGTAAAAACAAATGTGTTATGACTTTACATCCCCTGCTATATTGTGGATCGAGAATTACCTGTCTAACAGAACACAAAGGGTGTTCTTTAATGGAAGCCTCTCCAACATAATCAAGGTAGAATCAGGAATTCCCCAGGGCAGCTGTCTAGGTCCCTTAATTTGTTCAATCTTTACTAACAACTAGCCACTGGCATTGAGTAAAGTCAGTCTGTCTAAGTATGCGGATGACTCAACACTGTACACGTCAGCTACTACAGCGACTGAAATGACTGCAACACTTAACAAAGAACTGCAGATAGTTTCAGAATGAGTGGCAAGGAATAAGTTGTCCTACATATTTTTTTTTTAAACTAAAAGCATTGTATTTTGGACAAATCATTCACTAAACCCTAAACCTCATATAAACATTGTAATGATTAATGTGGAAATTGAACCAGTTGAGGTGACTAAGCTGCTTGGAGTAATCCATGATTGTAAACTGTCATGATCAAAACATATTCATACAACAATAGCTAAGATGGGGAGAAGCCTGTCCATAATAAAGCGCTGCTCTTCCTTCTAAACAACACTATCAACAAGGCAGGTCCTACAGGCCCTAGTTTTGTCGTACCTGTACTACTGTTGAGTTGTGTGGTCAGGTGCCACAAAAAATGACTGAGGAAAATTGCAATTGGCTCAGAACAGGGCAGCACAGCTGACCCTTAGATGTACTAAGAGAGCTAACTGGCTGCGTCATGTTATGGGTATGCTTGTCATCGGTAAGGACTAGGGAGTTTAAAATAAAAGAGCTGAGCACAGGCAAAATCATAGAGGAACACCTGATTCAATCTGCTTTCCAACAGACACTGGACGACGAATTCACCTTTCAGCAGGACAATAACCTAAAACACAAGGCCAAAGCCACACTGGAGTTGCTTAGCAAGATGACATGGAATGTACCTGAGTGACCTAGTTACAGTTTTGACTTAAACTGGCTTAAATATATGGCAATGGCTTTCTGGCAATGACCGCCAACCAACTTCACAGAGCTTGAAGAATTTTCAAAATAATAGGTGGCAAATATTGTACAATCCAGGTGTGCAAAGCTCTTAAAGACTTACCCAGAAAGGCTCACAGCTGTAATCACTGCCAAAGGTGATTCTAACATGTGTTGACTCAGGGGGTTGAATACTTATCTAATCAAATTATATATGGGTTTTATTGTTCTTTCTTTCTATTCTTTTTTTACAGATCGTATCATTTTTATTCCACTTCGTCATTACAGAGTATTGTGTAAGGATTGTTGACAACAAAATTGACAATTAAATCAATGTTAATTCCCCTTTGTAACATAACAAAAATGTTTAAAAAGTCAAGGGGTGTGAATACTTTCTGAACTCATGCTACACACACACCACAGCAGCTGCTACCAGACTCTTATTACGATTGATTACGATTTATTTAAAATCCCTTGCCCCCCAATCTGCCCCCTTCCCCAATACACATATAAATATTGGACTATAAATGGTATTATACTTATGCTAAAATGTTTATTCTATTATGTAATTTACATTATGTTCCTATTCTTATCTTTAATGATTTATTATTGTTGTTGCATTGTCCAGAAGGAACCTGTAAGTATTTGGTTCTGTACATACAACTAATAACACTTGAAACTTTAACTATTTGAACTAGATTTGAAATACAACACCTTTTGTTTTACGAGACCATTGCTGTTGCCACATATTTGGTGGTATTGCTATACCTGGTCACCTAGGTCTACTGAATTTGTGGAGATGGAGATTACCGTGTGCCTGATGTCTTATCTGCACAGAGCAGAGTACTGATCTACATAAGATCAGTTTAGGCCTTTCAGGTCCTAATTGATGTGATTATATGAACTGGTGGGGTCCTGATCCTAGATCAGCACTCCTACTCTGAGACACTTTGTAGATATGTACCCTGACCACAGTCTTTTAGGTACAGACTCCTCATTGGATGCTACCACTGTATAAAATAGGCCAGATAGATACATCTTTCTGCTGTAGTAACACTTACTAGCCACTAGATGTCAGTAGTGATCCGAGTCTTGGCTGAATCGTGTGCTCCCCGTTAAATCCACTAGATGGCAGTAATTATCCATACCCTCTGGTCTCAGGCTCCTGCTGATGCTGTTTCCTCTGTAAACTTTGAAACAATCCAAAAGTTACAGGCAAGTGCCATAAGTCTGAATATCATCATATGAAGGTGAATATTTTGCAGTAACAAAATAAATACCTACATGGGACGGCAGGGTAGCCTAGTGGTTAGAGGCGTTGGACTAGTAACCGGAAGGTTGCAAGTTCAAATCCCCGAGCTGACAAGGTACAAATCTGTCGTTCTGCCCCTGAACAGGCAGTTAACCCACTGTTCCTAGGCCGTCATTGAAAATAAGAATTTGTTCTTAACTGACTTGCCTAGTTAAATAAAGGTTAAATAAATAAAAATAGCAGGTGATTTATCTTCAGGCCTCTTTCTGATTAGCTGCTTTATCATCCTGCATGTGATCTGATAATGACTATCTATTATCTATCTATGAAACCATTATCTGGGGTTAACTAACCTGCTGGACTGCTGTGGAGGTGGTCAAGCTAAAATGACACAGAGCTTTAAATCCTCCATTTAATGAGGGGTTCAGATAACATGATCCTGAAGAGAGATTCTTTCAGGGGGGGAACCCAAAGCCCGGTAGGGGGTTCTATTAAGGACTGACACCATACCTCCGCTATTCACTCTCTGTGCTCCTGGAGGTCTGGATAATGAGGACGCTCTACTGCACGGCCCGCTTGCTGGAGAGCGGGTCAACGTGTCGCTAATCTCTGAACGATGTGTGTTCCTCTCTCCATGGGTCTGTCAGCTGGCTATTCGGAACATTTAGGGAATTCTGTGTGTTCCTCTCTCCATGGCTGTTAGGAACATTTAGGGAATGCTATGTGTTCCTCTCTCCGTGGCTATTCAGAAAATGTAGGATATGCTGTGCGTTCCTTTCTCCATGGCTATTCTGAATATTTCGGGAATTCTGTGTGTTCCTTTCTCCATGGCTATTCAGAATATTTCGGGAATTCTGTGTGTTCCTCTCTCCATGGCTGTTAAGAACATTTAGGGAATGCTGTGTGTTCCTCTCTCCATGGCTGTTAGGAACATTTAGGGAATGCCGTGTGTTCCTCTCTCCGTGGCTATTCAGATCATTTAGGATATGCTGTGTGTTCCTCTCTCTATGGCTATTAGGAACATTTAGGGAATGCTGTGTGTCCCTCTCTCCATGGCTGTTAGGAACATTTAGGGAATAATGTGTGTTCCTCTCTCCGTGGCTATTCAGATAATTTAGGATATGCTGTGTGTTCCTTTCTCCATGGCTATTCTGAATATTTCGGGAATGCTGTGTGTTCCTCTCTCCATGGCTGTTAGGAACATTTAGGGAATGCTGTGTGTTCCTCTCTCCGTGGCTATTCAGATCATTTAGGATATGCTGTGTGTTCCTCTCTCTATGGCTATTAGGAACATTTATGGAATTCTGTGTGTTCCTCTCTCTATGGCTATTAGGAACATTTAGGGAATGCTGTGTGTTCCTTTCTCCATGGCTATTAGGAACATTTAGGGAATTCTGTGTGTTCCTCTCTCTATGGCTATTAGGAACATTTAGGGAATGCTGTGTGTTCCTCTCCATCTATTCGTTTAGGCTGTGTGTTCCTCTTCCGTGGCTTTTAGGAACATTTAGGGAATGCTGTGTGTTCCTCTCTCCATGGCTATTAGGAACATTTAGGGAATGCTGTGTGTTCCTTTCTCCATGGCTATTAGGAACATTTAGGGAATGCTGTGTGTTCCTCTCTCCGTGGCTTTTAGGAACATTTAGGGAATGCTGTGTGTTCCTCTCTCCATGGCTGTTAGGAACATTTAGGGAATGCTGTGTGTTCCTCTCTCCATGGCCGTTAGGAACATTTAGGGAATGCTGTGTGTTCCTCTCTCCATGGCTGTTAGGAACATTTAGGGAATGCTGTGTGTTCCTCTCTCCATGGCTGTTAGGAACATTTAGGGAATGCTGTGTGTTCCTCTCTCCGTGGCTATTCAGATAATTTAGGATATGCTGTGTGTTCCTCTCTCCATGGCTGTTAGGAACATTTAGGGAATGCTGTGTGTTCCTGTCTCCATGGCTGTTAGGAACATTTAGGGAATGCTGTGTGTTCCTCTCTCCATGGCTGTTAGGAACATTTAGGGAATGCTGTGTGTTCCTGTCTCCATGGCTGTTAGGAACATTTAGGGAATGCTGTGTGTTCCTCTCTCCATGGCTGTTAGGAACATTTAGGGAATGCTGTGTGTTCCTCTCTCCGTGGCTATTCAGATAATTTAGGATATGCTGTGTGTTCCTCTCTCCATGGCTGTTAGGAACATTTAGGGAATGCTGTGTGTTCCCTCTATAGGAATTTAGGAAGTGGTATCTTTCTTACGAATTACTTTGACTGCTTTACTGAGGTAGTAAGCCTATTCTGTTTCTCTGATCACAGGTGACTCTCACAAAATGGTTCTAGGTATTTTCCCTGTATGGCTTACAACTACTTGCTGTGTCACTTCTTAACAGTGGACATCTTGACCTAACCTCACTACACAGCAATGTAATTATTATACTCGAGATAATCAGCTGGACAGTGCTTTTGTAAGTACCTGACGATAGACACAAGGAAACACGTTAGATGTGCAGGACAACAGTAAGTTGATGGCTGTAGATTCGTGATGTGTCTGTTAGAATTGAAATAACCGTGAATGCGAGCTAATGCCACCATTACAAATAGAGCCTGCTAGCTAACTCACTCTTACAGCAATCACATACAAAAGCACATCCCATGAACCCCTGCAATATCTAACAGGTACCGTACACACACACACACACACACACACACACACACACATATGAAGTCGTGCACATTGTAAAGAGCTAGCAAGCTACGTAAATAGAATGCACTGCTTCAGAACGTCACCTACCGCTTGCAGGTCAATATCGGACTGGGGAGAAATGACGTTGTCGATCTCCACCTATCTGCAAGCGTAATCAATAACATATTACCTTATTACCAACCAATAGAAATACATCAATATTGAATACATGCATTATTTCTGCAGTGGCAAGTGGAAAACATAACCAACTCTGTTACGATTGAAATCAATACCATAACGCTACTGCCTAATTCAACCTAACCTGTAATTCATTGGTACTCTCCTTGTGTATATTCATGAGGTTCTCCTGAATGACCTGAGAGTCTTAGTTTATCCATGTCATTGACCCAGGGGGTGGTAAAGAGAGAGAGTTAGTAATTGAGGTCCCTCTCATTTGCCCAGGGTTCACTTCATTAGGACGTTAATTCTCTCTCTCTGGAGGAAATGTAACATTTCCATAACAATAGACATGCAAATAGTCTCTTTGGATGTTAGACAATAGAGACCTGTAGTAAGCTAATGGATCACTTAGACTCTGAATACCGTTACTAATTAGTCAGCACAAATATTTGGCCAGCCAATTACACCAAGGCTTGCACCAGGGGATCAGGACAAGGAAAAGGGTACACTGAGCATGCCTCAGTGAAGGATAGCCGTAGATCTAGTAAACCAGTAGACTCTCAGTTGATCAGTATGCTCAGTATATCAGAGAAAGACAGATAGATGGATCACTAGTGCATTGACACTATCTATACTAATAAGTTAGATGGAGATTGGGTCTGCATATTGAGATTGAGGCTGAGATTTAAAGAGGAAAAGAGAGAGGGGGGGGTAGGATAGCGAGAGAGAGAGAGAGAGAGAGAGAGAGAGAGGGGGGGGACAGCTAGAGAGGGACAGCGAGAGAGAGAGAGAGCACTAGAGAGAGAGAGAGAGAGAGAGACAGGGACCGAGAGGGACAGTGAGAGGGAGAGAGAGAGATAGGGAGGGACAGAGAGAGAGAGGGAGGGACAGAGAGAGAGAGGGACAGCGAGAGAGAGAGAGAGAGAGAGAGAGAGAGGGAGGGACAGAGAGAGAGATGGACAGCAAGAGAGAGAGAGAGAGAGAGAGAGACAGGGACTGAGAGGGACAGTGAGAGAGGGAGAGAGGGACAGAGAGAGAGAGGGAGGGACAGAGAGAGAGGGACAGCGAGAGAGGGACAGTGAGAGAGAGGGAGAGAGAGACAGGGACCAAGAGGGACAGTGAGAGAGAGAGAGAAAGAGAGAGAGGGACAGCGAGAGAGAGAGAGGGAGAGAGAGAGAGAGAGAGGGGGACCAAGAGGGGCAGTGAGAGAGAGAGAGAGAGAGAGAGAGAGAGAGAGAGAGTGAGAGTGGCTTCTCACCTCTCAGTGGGAGTCCAAAGCTTAGCTCGATGAGGCTGCTACATAGCGTTTATTCATGCCTCAACAGCACAAGTCCAAGCAGCCATTACCACAACAACAGGAGGACAAACAGCAGCAGCTAGTAGCAGCTTAGAGGTCAACAGGCTATAGGAAAGTAAAATAGGAAATGTAATTTCCAATAGCCTGCAGTGAACATTTAACAACTCAACAGCAGCAAGAACAACTCACACTGGTTATAACAACTGGCTATAACAAGTCACACTGGCTATAACCACTGGCTATAACAACTCACACTGGCTATAACAACTGGCTATAACAATTCACACTAGCTATAACAACTGGCTATAACAACTCACACTGGTTATAACAACTGGCTATAACAAGTCACACTGGCTATAACCACTGGCTATAACCACTGGCTATAACAACTCACACTGGTTATAACAACTGGCTATAACAAGTCACACTGGCTATAACCACTGGCTATAACAACTCACACTGGCTATAACAACTGGCTATAACAATTCACACTAGCTATAACAACTGGCTATAACAACTCACACTGGCTATAACAACTGCCTAAAACAACTCGCACTGGCTATAACAACTGGCTATAATAACTCACACTAGCTATAACAACTGGGTATAACAACTCACACTAGCTATAACAACTGGCTATAACAACTGGCTATAACAACTCATAACAACTGGCTATAACAACTGGCTATAACAACTCACACTGGCTATAACAACTGGCTATAACAACTGGCTATAACAACTCACACTGGCTATAACAACTGGCTATAACAACTCATAACAACTGGCTATAACAACTCACACTGGCTATAACAACTGGCTATAACAACTCACACTGGCTATAACAACTGGCTATAACAACTCACACTGGCTATAACAACTGGCTATAACAACTCATAACAACTGGCTATAACAACTGGCTATAACAACTGGCTATAACAACTCACACTGGCTATAACAACTGGCTATAACAACTGGCTATAACAACTCACACTGGCTATAACAACTGGCTAAAACAACTCGCACTGGCTATAACAACTGGCTATAATAACTCACACTAGCTATAACAACTGGGTATAACAACTCGCACTAGCTATAACAACTGGCTATAACAACTCACACTGGCTATAACAACTGGCTATAACAACTGGCTATAACAACTGGCTATAACAACTCACACTGGCTATAACAACTGGCTATAACAACTCATAACAACTGGCTATAACAACTCACACTGGCTATAACAACTGGCTATAACAACTCACACTGGCTATAACAACTGGCTATAACAACTGGCTATAACAACTCACACTGGCTATAACAACTGGCTATAACAACTGGCTATAACAACTCATAACAACTGGCTATAACAACTGGCTATAACAACTGGCTTTAACAACTCACACTGGCTATAACAACTGGCTATAACAACTGGCTATAACAACTCATAACAACTGGCTATAACAACTCATAACAACTGGCTATAACAACTCATAACAACTGGCTATAACAACTCATAACAACTGGCTATAACAACTGCCTATAACAACTGCCTATAACAACTCACACTGGCTATAACAACTGGCTATAACAACTCATAACAACTGGCTATAACAACTCACACTGGCTATAACAACTGGCTATAACAACTCACACTGGCTATAACAACTGGCTATAACAACTCGCTATAACAACTCACACTGGCTATAACAACTCACACTGGCTATAACAACTGGCTATACCAACTCATAACAACTGGCTATAACAACTCACACTGGCTATAACAACTGGCTATAACAACTCACACTGGCTATAACAACTGGCTATAAAAACTGGCTATAACAACTCACACTGGCTATAACAACTGGCTATAACAACTGGCTATAACAACTCATAACAACTGGCTATAACAACTGGCTATAACAACTGGCTTTAACAACTCATACTGGCTATAACAACTGGCTATAACAACTCATAACAACTGGCTATAACAACTCATAACAACTGGCTATAACAACTGCCTATAACAACTGGCTATAACAACTCACACTGGCTATAACAACTGGCTATAACAACTCATAACAACTGGCTATAACAACTCACACTGGCTATAACAACTGGCTATAACAACTCACACTGGCTATAACAACTGGCTATAACAACTCACACTGGCTATAACAACTGGCTATAACAACTGGCTATAACAACTGCCTATAACAACTGGCTATAACAACTCACACTGGCTATAACAACTGGCTATAACAACTCATAACAACTGGCTATAACAACTCACACTGGCTATAACAACTGGCTATAACAACTCACACTGGCTATAACAACTGGCTATAACAACTGGATATAACAACTCACACTGGCTATAACAACTGGCTATAACAACTCACACTGGCTATAACAACTGGCTATAACAACTGGCTATAACAACTCACACTAGCTACAACAACTGGCTATAACAAGTCACACTGGCTATAACAACTCACACTAGCTACAACAACTGGCTACAACAACTGGCTATAACAACTGGCTATAACAACTAGCTATAACAACTGGCTATAACAACTGGCTATAACAACTCACACTAGCTACAACAACTGGCTATAACAACTGGCTATAACAACTGGCTATAACAACTGGCTATAACAACTGGCTATAACAACTCATAACAACTGGCTATAACAACTCATAACAACTGGCTATAACAACTCATAACAACTGGCTATAACAACTCATAACAACTGGCTATAACAACTGGCTATAACAACTGGCTATAACAACTGGCTATAACAACTCACACTGGCTATAACAACTGGCTATAACAACTCACACTAGCTACAACCACTAGCTATAACAACTGGCTATAACAACTGGCTATAACAACTGGCTATAACAACTAGCTATAACAACTGGCTATAACAACTGGCTATACAACTGGCTATAACAACTAGCTATAACAACTAGCTATAACAACTGGCTATAACAACTGGCTATAACAACTGGCTATAACAACTGGCTATAACAACTAGCTATAACAACTGGCTATAACAACTAGCTACAACAACTGGCTATAACAACTGGCTATAACAACTGGCTATAACAACTGGCTATAACAACTAGCTATAACAACTGGCTATAACAACTGGCTATAACAACTAGCTATAACAACTGGCTATAACAACTGGCTATAACAACTGGCTACAACAACTGGCTATAACAACTGGCTATAACAACTGGCTATAACAACTAGCTATAACAACTGGCTATAACAACTGGCTATAACAACTGGCTATAACAACTGGCTATAACAACTGGCTATAACAACTAGCTATAACAACTAGCTATAACAACTGGCTATAACAACTCAGTGGTAGAAAAAGTACCCCATTTTCATACATGAATAAAAGTAGAGATACCTTAAAGAAAAGTGAAAGTCACCCAGTACAACACTACTTGAGTAAAAGTGAAAGTCACCCAGTACAACACTACTTGAGTAAAAGTGAAAGTCACCCAGTACAACACTACTTGAGTAAAAGTGAAAGTCACCCAGTACAACACTACTTGAGTAAAAGTGAAAGTCACCCAGAAAGTCACCCAGTACAACACTACTTGAGTAAAAGTGAAAGTCACCCAGTACAACACTACTTGAGTAAAAAAGTCACCCAGAAAGTCACCCAGTACAACACTACTTGAGTAAAAGTGAAAGTCACCCAGTACAACACTACTTGAGTAAAAGTGAAAGTCACCCAGTACAACACTACTTGAGTAAAAGTGAAAGTCACCCAGTACAACACTACTTGAGTAAAAGTGAAAGTCACCCAGTACAACACTACTTGAGTAAAAGTCTAAAAGTATTTGGATTTAAATGTACGTAAGTATCAAAAGTAAAAGTATAAATCATTTAAAATGTCTTATATTAAGCAAACCAGACGACGATGTTCTTGTTTTTTTAATTCATGGATAGCCAGGGACACAGTTCAACACTCAGACACAATTTACAAGCGAAGCATTTGTGTTTAGTGAGTCTGCCAGATCAGAGGCACTAGAGATGAACAGGGATGCTCTCTTGATAAGTGTGTGAATTAGACCAAGTACTTTTGAGTGTCAGGGAAAATGTAAGGAGTAAAAAGTACGTTATTTTCTTTAGGAATGGAGTGGAATAAAAGTTGTAAAAATATAAATAGTAAAGTACAGATGCCCCGCCCCCCCAACAAAAAAATTAAATAGGACTTAAAAGTATTTTTACTTAAGTACTTTACACCACTGCTCACACTGGCTATAACCACTGGCTATAACCACTGGATATAACAACTCACACTGGCTATAACCACTGGCTATAACCACTGGCTATAACAACTCATAACAACTGGCTATAACAACTGGCTATAACCACTGGCTATAACCACTGGCTATAACCACGGGCTATAACAACTGGCTATAACCACTGGCTATAACAACTGGCTATAACCACTGGCTATAACAACTGGCTATAACCACTGGCTATAACAACTGGCTATAACAACTGGCTATAACCACTGGCTATATCAACTCAAACTGGCTTCATTTTCAACGACTGCTGCAAATAGCTTTACATTCCCAAAGCGTAATGTCCCAGAACCTGCAGAAAAGATTCCGCCACTAGAACAATGGTTCACATTGACATGATTGCTGTAAATCCCTATGAATAATTATCTGAAATAACCATTTATTTTGCCTTATGGTTGGATGTGTAAGTATGTGCTTATCAAGTACACAATACATATAGTATATTTTGATATAATATACTAATATACGACTTTGTCTCGGGCCTAACAACACCCGTGCCAATATATCCTCCAAACACCGGCTTCTCAGGCATTATCACTAAAATATAGACTGTTTGATGACTCAACGTTGGGCTCCACATATCCCATGCTATCTTCAGTGCAATATATTAGTTGGACAAAGTCTGCTGGCCTGCACATATTCCCTCCCTATTACCCAAGTAGTGTGTGGGCCCATAAGGTGTTATTATTCTTTAGGCTAGGGGGACTAAAACATTCACCTCAAAGTGGTTCCACACAGTCCCGTGTGCCTCAATGAAGAGCGGCCATGTCATTGTCTGTGGACTAAAGCACATTCATTATGAGGAGTAGTCTTCTCTCATTATTTATAGACACACTGAACCAAGGGCCCCCAAACAATATAGAATAGATTCCTTTATGCAGACCTCAAGTGCCTCAAACTTTCTATGTGTACCGTGCCCCCCACCCCACCCCCACCCCGTCACCCCTCTTTCTCTTTTCAGATACCCGCAAGTAAAATAGTGAAAGATGTGGAGGAAAAACAAAGCATATCCTCAACTTTCCTTTTTCTCCATTGTGTGAAAACAGGCCCATTTTGAAGCCTTTATTTGTGCAAAGCCTCTCATTAACTCTGCTCATGCTGTCTTCCCCAGCTTGCCATTGGTTTAAGTACCACGTTCCACAGACTGCCATTGGCTTAAGTATGCCGTTGTGTAAAAAAGCTACCAATTAGTCCCTCATCAGGTCCAATCAGAGGAGACAAAGCCTGTGTAAAGATAACTCGATGAGAGGGAGTCGGCACAACACAGTGTAATCACTTAAGAAGCACTAGACCCATTCAGAGCAGCTCGTTGCTGCAGGTCCATTCACTAGCCCTCCTGCTCTTTACCAGACCCCTTTGGACCTCTTTTGCAGGGCCAAATTTTGCTGTGCTGGGAAGACGGGCCCCCCAGGAGTCTCAGAAGGGGAGCTATTCACCACTTACCTGTTTACAACACACAAAGCACTCAGGACCCTGACAATACAATCCCTCATTGTCCCCCTGCCTCAATGCTTCCTTAAACTTAGGTCCCAACAAGCCCCAAGAGCCAGCTTTCACCAGTTTCTAGGGAGACTAGTTTTATGTTTAAAGGGGGTGCATGGCTTTCGCCTCATTAGAAACAAATTTGCACTGTCCTGTAATTATATGGGAGGGCAACAATGTCTTTTTTTTCTCGTTTCATCATCAATGCAGCAGTTTTTTTTGGGGCAGTTAATTTGGAGCTCGCTGCTCTCCACTAAATATCTTAAACACATAATTAGTGTCTACGCAGGGTAACCCTAATTTCCTCCATGGCTCCGCCTCTCTGTTCTCTCTGCTCCCGCTGTTTGGAACCAGATTGGACCGGCCGGACCGCTGTGCTAATAAAATTACCTCATTAATGTCTTTATTCCAGCACAGTAACTGATTCATTCTCTGCCATTGGGAATTAATTGAATGCAGTATGATGAAGGGGGAGAAGAGAAGGGTAGGAGGGAGAGGGGTGTTCATTCACTTCCAGATTTTTGTTAGTGGGAAGTTCTAAATAATGATTGGAAAGATATAATTAGGAACAAGGGGCACTTCTTTTTAAGGCTGGCCCTCGTACACTGTTCGATTAATTACTTCCAGATGGGATTTGGTAGAAATATTCCTGCCAGATTTTCAACCCCCCCCCCTCCCCTCCTCTTCATCTAAGCTTGTTAAAAGGATGTGCTCAGGCCCTTTAATTTCGGTCTCCCTTTAATCAAATGCAAATTATGCTACTGACTGTTCTCTCTCTGAGCATGGCCTCATTGTGGAACAAATGAACAACATGTCAACAATGTAATATTGTTGAATGAATAATCAGCCCCTGCATTCTTTAGTCATTGAAAACAGTTTGGAAAATAATTATTTGCAACTTTTGTCATTAGCTTGCAAGCAAGATTGCCATTTCGGGATTTAAAAACGGTCACTTTCTTCATAATGCACACATTACTGAATTTGTTAGTTTCGTTGTTTGTCTAAACAGCAAAATCGGACGAGATCGCTAGCCAACTAGCTAGCTAGATCAAGTCAATAGTTAGCAAGCTAGACAGGCTTGGCAGATCCTCTCAAGCTCTGTCAGGTTGGATGGGGAGCGTCGCTGCACAGCTATTTTCAGGTCTCTCCAGAGATGTTTGATCGGGTTCAAGTCCGGACTTTGGATGAGCCGCTGAAGGACATTCAGAGACTTGTCCTGAAGCCACTCCTGCGTTGTCTTGGCTGTGATCTGAGGGTCGTTGTCCTGTTGGATGGTAAACGTTGCTCCACTATGAGGTCCTGAGAGCTCTGGAGCAGGTTTTCATCAAGGATCTAAATAATTTGCTCCATTCATCTTTCCCTCGATCCTGACTAGTCTCCCAGTCCCTGCCACTGAAAAACATCCCCACAGCATGATGCTGCATCCACCAAGCTTCACCGCAGGGATTGTAACAGGTTTCCTCCAGACGTGACCCATTGCATTCTGGTCAAATGGTTAAATTTTGGTTTCATCAGACCAGAGAATCTTGTTTCTCATGGTCTGAGAGTCCTTTAGGTGTCTTTTGGCAAACTCCAAGTGGGCTGTCATGTGCCTTTTACCGTAAAGGCCTGATTGGTGGAGTGCTGCAGAGATGGTTGTCCTTCTGGAAGGTTCTCCCATCTCCACAGAGGAACTCTGGAGCTCTGTCAGAGTGACCATCGGGTTCTTGGACACCTCCCTGGCCAAGGCCCTTTCCAAATCATGTCCAATCAATTGAATTTACCACAGGTGAAGTTCAGTCAAGTTGTTGAAACATCTCAAGGATGATCAATGGAAACAGGATGCATCTGAGCACAATTTTGAGTCTCATAGCAAAGGGTCTGAATACTTATGTAAATAAGCTATTTCTGTTTAATATTTTTAATACGTTTACAAACATTTATAAAAACCGGTTTTTGATATTTGATTATGGGGTATTGTGTGTAGATTATTTAATCCATTTTAGAATAAGGCTGTAACGTCACAAAATGTGGAAAAAGTGAAGGGGTCTGAATACTTTCCGAAGGCACCGTATGTACAAATGATTCAATATAAAATACTGTATATATGACTATATATATACTGTATGACAGAAATTGGATTAACATTTTGAACGTAAATGTCTAAATAAACCAACGTAATACTCACATTACAATAAGTTATTCTTCATTCTTCTGGAGAAAAAACAAACATTTGAAGCGGGGACTTCAAATGCTCAATTTCCCAGAAGTTTTGTCGCAAGGGTGTATGGGATATACCTGGCAAAAGCACGGATGCTGATGCTGACTTTTAAACGGTAGGTACCTTGGGAATGGGCTGAATCCTTATCAATTGGGACATAGCTTATTTGTTCTCAGAAGGAAAATAATAAGTTTGACCCATGTTGAGGGAAAGAGTCCAAAACATATAGAGTACTACACACACTAAAGTGATTTAGGTTTAAAATAAGCTCAACTGGACACATAAATGAGACAGTGAATGAACTGTGAAAGAAAGCAAGCAGGGCATTCTACACTATGAAATACCTATTAAAAATGAATTGAATATGTCATTATACCAATTGCACTTTATGGCAGCGAGGTGTGGGGTCCACTTGTAAAAGCAAGATTTCACCCAATGGGACAAACACCCCACTGAAACACTGCACTGCATGCAGATGAAAACTACAAACAATGCATGCAGATGAAAACTACAAACAATGCATGCAGATGACAACTACAAACAATGCATGCAGATGACAACTACAAACAATGCATGCAGATGAAAACTACAAACAATGCATGCAGATGACAACTACAAACAATGCATGCAGATGAAAACTACAAACAATGCATGCAGATGAAAACTACAAACAATGCATGCAGATGACAACTACAAACAATGCATGCAGATGACAACTACAAACAATGCATGCAGATGACAACTACAAACAATGCATGCAGATGAAAACTACAAACAATGCATGCAGATGAAAACTACAAACAATGCATGCAGATGAAAACTGCAAACAATGCATGCAGATGACAACTACAAACAATGCATGCAGATGAAAACTACAAACAATGCATGCAGATGACAACTACAAACAATGCATGCAGATGACAACTACAAACAATGCATGCAGATGAAAACTACAAACAATGCATGCAGATGACAACTACAAACAATGCATGCAGATGACAACTACAAACAATGCATGCAGATGACAACTACAAACAATGCATGCAGATGAAAACTACAAACAATGCATGCAGATGACAACTACAAACAATGCATGCAGATGACAACTACAAACAATGCATGCAGATGACAACTACAAACAATGCATGCAGATGAAAACTACAAACAATGCATGCAGGGCAACATTAGGCCATGGTCACTAATAGAAAATACCCCAAAAAATCAAATGCAGTGACCCCCACTCATATCATTACCAAGCCCTACAATTCCAAGAGCTGAGCAAAGAAAAGAGTCCCCTCATCCAGCTGGTCCTGGGGCTGAGTTCACAAACCTGTTCTTCTAACGCACTGAAGCCTCAGTCCCCTCATCCAGCTGGTCCTGGGGCTGAGTTCACAAACCTGTTCTACTAACGCACTGAAGCCTCAGTCCCCTCATCCAACTGGTCCTGGGGCTGAGTTCACAAACCTGTTCTACTAACGCACTGAAGCCTCAGTCCCCTCATCCAGCTGGTCCTGGGGCTGAGTTCACAAACCTGTTCTACTAACGCACTGAAGCCTCAGTCCCCTCATCCAGCTGGTCCTGGGGCTGAGTTCACAAACCTGTTCTACTAACGCACTGAAGCCTCAGTCCCCTCATCCAGCTGGTCCTGGGGCTGAGTTCACAAAGCTGTTCTACTAACGCACTGAAGCCTCAGTCCCCTCATCCAGCTGGTCCTGGGGCTGAGTTCACAAACCTGTTCTACTAACGCACTGAAGCCTCAGTCCCCTCATCCAGCTGGTCCTGGGGCTGAGTTCACAAACCTGTTCTACTAACACACTGAAGCCTCAGTCCCCTCATCCAGCTGGTCCTGGGGCTGAGTTCACAAACCTGTTCTACTGAAGCTTCAGGACCAGAACATCCAATCAATCCGAATGAAACAAATGACAACACAATCAAAACAGAACTACATCACCTATTGGGAAACACAAACACAAGAAGCACAAAGCAAAATGCAGAGCGATCTGGCCCTAAATCACCAGTACACCACAGTGAACTATTTGACCGTGCTTACTGATCAAAACCTTAGAAAAACCTTGACAAAGTACAGAATGGTAGAAACAGGAAAACCTGGCTCCCTGTAGAGGAAAGGCTGTGTTGTCACTGTACCACCACAGAACCTTAGACAGGGTTGCCAATGTCAAAAAATATAAAGAAATTAGAGAGTTTTATTTCCCCAAATTTAAAATCTGCAATAATTGTTTGCAAGACCTCTCCGATGAGAAAAAGCTACCCATCCTGTTCAGGAAAGGTGCAGAGCTGTGTGTTTCCAAGACCTCTCCGATGAGAAAAAGCTACCCTTCCTGTTGAGGAAAGGTGCAGAGCTGTGGGTTTGCAAGACCTCTCTGATGAGAAAAAGCTACCCATCCTGTTGAGGAAAGGTGCAGAGCTGTGTGTTTCCAAGACCTCTCTGATGAGAAAAAGCTACCCATCCTGTTGAGGAAAGGTGCAGAGCTGTGTGTTTCCAAGACCTCTCTGATGAGAAAAAGCTACCCTTCCTGTTGAGGAAAGGTGCAGAGCTGTGGGTTTGCAAGACGAGGGACAGTGTCTGACCAACTTGCACGTATATATTCTATGTCATTGTTGTTGATAATTATTTTGCATTGTACAATATGTTACTTACTGACTTTAATTTACATTACAAATGCATTGATTATTGTTGTTCCATATTGTCCTGTTACGTGGACAATCTTGATTATTCACAGTCTTTGAGTTGGCTGGATGCAGTCATCATTCAGAATCAGAATCACTTTTAAAAGAGAAGTGTAAGGGAAGGTGTTGGGCTTTTGTATGTGAATTTGTTGGAGTGATTTTTCTGGTTTGCCTACACAGTACAGAAGCTAAGCCAGAATCTCTCAATGGATTTATGCGAAAGCAGCCAAGTTCCCCAGACGTTCATAGAGAGAAAAGCAAAGTGGACACTAAACATCCCGTCTGACTATCCATCAATTACTTAGCGTTGCTTGAGCTTTTTTAATGACTCTGGTCTTAGGCCAAGGCCTGGTGAAAATTAAAACGTCAGTAATTTCATTTTTAACACTTTTCCAAGAGCATATCCGCTTGGCTGCTTCGTTTAAACCTTCATAATGGATGCATACAGGGGGTTGGAGAAGGGCACAGCAAGTGTTGTGTTCTCCTCCCAATTACAGAGCTGTGTCAAATGATTTCTTGTTCACTTGCTACAGATACATGTAGTATTAGTGCACAACTTAACGACAGCATAAACAAGCCCAGCTATGCCTTCAGTTTGTATACACACCTCTTGAATTATTGCACATTTGGTTGTTACAGCTTGAATTTAGAATGGATAATATTGAGATGTGTTACTGGCCTACACACAATACCCCATAAGGTCAAAGTGGAATTAGATGTTTGGAAATGTTGACTAATTAATAATAAAGGAAAAGCTGAAATGTATTCAGTCAATAGGTATTCAACCCCTTTGTTATGTTATGCCCAAATAAGTACATGAGGAAAAATGTGCTTAATAACTCACATAATAGATTGCATGGCCTCATAATAGTTTTTAACATTATGTTTGTTAATGACTACCTCATCTCTATACCTGACACAAACAATTATCTGTAAGGTCCCTCAGTCGAGCAGTGAATTTCAAACACAGATTCAACCAGGGAGGGTTTCCAATGCCTCGCAAAGAAGGGAACCTATTGGTAGATGGGATAAAAAATAAAAATAACAAAAGCAGACTTTGAGCATGTTGAAGTTATTAATTACACTTTGGAATGTGTATCAATACACTCAGTCACTACAAAGATACAGGCATCCTTCCTAATTCAGTTGCCAGAGAGGGATTTTACCATGAGGCCAATGGGGACTTTACAACAGTTACAGAGTTTAATGTCTGTGATAGGAGAAAACTGAGGATGGATCAACAACATTGTAGTTACTCCACTCCACAATACAATACTAAATGACAGTGAAAAGAAGGAAGCCTGTACACAATAAAAATATGCCAAAACATGCATCCTGTTTGCAACAAGGCACTAAAGAAATACTGCAAGAAATGTGGCAAAGCAATTACCTTCTTCAAATCAAATGTTATTTGTCACATACAAATAAAGTGTTATGTTTGGGGCAAATCCAACACAACACATTTCTGAGTACCACTCCATTTTTTTTCAAGCACGGTGGTGGCCGCATTATGTTATGGGTATGCTTGTAATCGTTAAGGACTGGGGAGTTTTTCAGAATGATAAAATAAATGGAATGGAGATAAACACAGGCAAAATGCTAGGGGAAACCTGGCTCAGTCTGCTTTCCACCAGGCACTGGGAGATGAATTCACCTTTCAACAGGACAATAACCTGGTTCAGTCTGCTTTCCACCAGGCACTGGGAGATGAATTCACCTTTCAACAGGACAATAACCTAAAAATGTCTAAAGGCCAAATGTTTACCAAAAAGACAGTGAATGTTGCTGAGTGGCCGAGATACAGTTTTGACGTAAATCTGCTTGAAAATCTATGGCAAAACCTGAACATTTTTATTTTTATTTAACCTTTATTTAACTAGGCAAGTCAGTTAAGAACAAATTCGTATTTACAACGACGGCCTACCAAAAGGCAAAAGGCTTCATGCAGGGAAGGGGGCTGGGATTTAAAATTATAGGACAAAACACACATCACGACAACATGAAGAGAGACATAAGACAAAAACATAGCATGGCAGCAACACATGACAACACATGGTTGTCTAGCAATCATCAACATACAATTTGACAGAGCTTGAAGAAATCTGAAAATAATAATTGGCAAATGATGTACAATCCAGGCGTGGAAAGCTCTTAGAGACTTACCCAGAAAGACTCACAGCTGTAAAAACACAAGTATCAAATCAAATTTTATTTGTCACATGCGCCAAATACAACAGGTTACAAAAGTATCTCTAAAAGCCTTGATGTTCATCAGTCCACTGTAAAACAAATAGTCTATAAATGGAGAGAGTTCAGCAGTGTTCCTCCTCTCTCTAGGACTGGCCATCCTGCAAAGATGACTGCAAGCGCACAGCGTAGAATACTCAATGAGGTTAAGAAGAATCCTAGAGTGTCAGCTAAAGACTTACAGAAATGTCTGGAACATGCTAACATCTCTGTTGACGAGTCTACGATACGTAAAACACTAAACAAGAATGGTGTTCATGGGAGGAAACCACGGAAGAAGCCACTGCTATCCAAACAAAAAACATTGCTGCACTTCTGAAGTTTGCAAAAGAGCACCTGGATGTTCCACAGCGCTACTGGCAAAATATTCTTTGGACAGATTAAACTAAAGTTGAGTTGTTTGGAAGGAACACATGTGTGGACAAAAATGTGTGGAGAAAAAAAGGCACAGCACACCAACATCAAAAACCTCATCCCAACTGTAAAGTATGGTGGAGGGAGCATCATGGTTTGGGGCTGCTTTGCTGCCTCAGTGACTGGACAGCTTGCTATCATTGATGGAAAAATGAACTTCCAAGTTCATCAAGAATTTTTGCAGGAAGCTATCTGTCCACCAATTGAAGGTCAACAGAAGTTGGGTGATGCAACAGGACAACGACGCAAAACACAGAAGTAAATCAACAACAGAATGGCTTCAAGAGAAGAAAATACACCTTCTAGAGAGTGTCCTGACCTCAACCCGATTGAGATGCTGTGGCATGACCTCAAGAGAGCAGTTCAAACCAGATATCCCAAGAACATTGCTGAACTGAAACAGTTTTGTAAAGAGGAATGGTCCAAAATTCCTCCTGATTGTTGTGCAGGTCTGATCCGTAACTACAGAAAATGTTTGGTTGAGGTTAGGTTTAAAGGTCTTACTCACATCGGCTACGGAGAGCGTGATCACACAGTCGTCTGGAACAGCTAGTGCATAAAGGCATTTAGCCCGTCTGGTAAGCTCGCGTCACTGGGCAGCTCGCGACTGTGTTTCCCTTTGTAATCCGTAATAGTTTGCAAGCCATGACACATACTACGAAGGTCAAAGCCAATGTAGTAGGATTCAATCTTAGTCCTGTATTGACGCTTTGCCAGTTTGATGGTTCGTCTGAGGGCATAGCAGGATTTCTTATAAGCGTCCGGGTTGGTCTAAAGCTTATCATGAGGTACTCTACCTCAGGCGAGCAATACCTTGAGATTACCTTAATATTAGATATCATGCACCAGCTGTTATTGACAAATAGAGACACACCCCCACCGCCTCGTCTTACCGGACGTAGTTGTTCTGTCCTGCCGATGCACGGAAAACCCTGCCAACTGTATATTATCTGTGTTGTAGTTCAACCACGACTCAGTGAAACATAAGATATTACTGTTTATAATGTCCCGTTGGTAGGATAGTCTCGAATGGAGCTCATCCAGTTTATTCTCCAGTGATCGCACGTTGGCCAATAGAATGGATGCTGGAGGTGGATTACACACTCGCCGACAAATTCTCACAAGGCACCCTGATCTCCGCCCCATGTATTTCCTTTGTTTCTTCATGCGAGTGATGGGGATTTGGGCCTTGTCTGGGAGCAGCATTATATCTTTCACTTCAGTCTCATTAAAGAAAAAAAATCTTTGTCCAGTTCAAGGTGAGTAATCTATGTTCTGATATCTATAAGTTATTTTCAGTCACAAGAGATGCTAGAATCAACCTTATGTACAAAATAAGTTACAATGTAAAAAAACACACAAAATAGAAGTTGGTTAAAAGCCGTTAAAATCGCAGCCATCCCCTCCAGCGTCCTTCTTATCATCACTACTTTTTATTGTTGTTGATATTCAGGATCATTATGTTATGGCTGTTATTGTAAAGAAACATGTATATATCCTTCATAACAACAGAGTAGGTATATACCTCCACCAAATAGCAAATCATTATAAATCATGAATCATGTCTGTATGATGTGGTCACGCAGCCTATAGGTCACTTGAAGTGAAAGATGTGGCCACATCACAGGACTCGATAAAATATTTTGGTTAAATATGGCAAAGATTTACGAAAATACAACAAAGTAAGACTGGTTGGGCTACATTGTGAAAACAAAAGGTTGCGGTCGTTGTTTACGTTGTGAAAGAAATGCAGGCATGTGTCAGCCTACAACGTGTAATTTCAGCCTACAACGTCTAGGGATTCGACCAATAAGAAAGCGCCGTGTTGGCCCTACAGGCATTCCCATCATCCTCTCTGATTCAATGCTACGTCAGCAGTGGTACCAAAAGATGGCAGTGTCCATAGTAAACCGCCTGGCTGCTGAAGCGTGTTTATTAATATTTACTTTAATATTCCAACACAGTAATGCCAATAATATCGCCGCCGCTGCTTCGACTGCAGAAGCCCCAAACCGCAGGTTTGAATACAAGTACAGTTTCAAGGGACCGCACCTGTCTCAAGCCGACGGGAGTATTCCCTTTTGGGTACACAGTGGAAGTAAGTTTCAGTTTGTGACTGGTGCCGGTGGCTAGGCTAATTGCTGACCGTTATAAATCATTATACTAAGGTGAATCCGCTGCGATGGATATCTTGCCATTCTAGCCAGCGATTGTAACTTAGCCATGTTGCATGTGGGGGAACATGTATGACACGTTTGTTGTAGCCAGTCGGCTACTGCCTGTAGCCCACTGAGGGGCAGTGGGCCTGATATCAAACTCGTTTCAACATGTCATGGCAGTGAAATGAGCAGCAGCATCAGACGGGGAGAGAAGCAGGAGAAGATGAGAAATACACAATAAGCAGACATCAGTAAAGTTACCAAGTGGCTAGCTAACGTTAGCTACATTGAGTACTACCTTGTCACGTTAATGCTTGCCAGCTGCTTAAATCACCCTACCCCAAAGTATACCATCTGGTGTTGCCAAGCTTACATTTAATTTGAACCGACACGGTATAATAGTTGAGGGGGTTCTTGTTAACAACGTTGCAGCCGATAGAAACTAAATATGGACATACAGATCATTCCAGGTTTTTTGAATCCTCCTTGGAAAACATTACCGCAGCATTGCACACATGCAATAGCCAGCATTGGGTTTCATAATATTATCAGAGAAAACGCGTTGCCTTTTAAAGGTTTAGTGAGCATTGTATGGGTTTCTATCTCTTTCCTATTGAATTGATCAGTCCTCCTGCTAGCATGGTTTTGTGTAATGTAAAGGGTTAACAAATCAGTATCTTTAGAAGCAGTGCAAAGGTCCGGACTGGTGTCAACTCACCCTGATTTAGGAGTCAATTTGATCATGTTGTCCATTTCTTATCAGGGTACAGAACATGGCATGTTTTACACACACACGATTGAACTACTGTGACATTTTTAATTTAGGCTCAAAATATACAAACTATTGTGGACCTTGGGTGTCTGCCAAACCCTTGACTGCAATGCTAACAATATTGGGCCTACCTATTGTCTTTACTTAAGGTTTCAAATGTAATTAATCCATGTAAATGTTGTCCACAAAGAACCTTGAAATAATAATAAATCTCAGTAACATGTACATGTGTACATAGGCATAAGACACAATGATGTTACTAACCCCAAGGCTTGTAAAGAAAATAACTTCTGGACAATTGTTTACCCCGGACCAATACATAGTTGCACTATGGGCCATTATTGCTCGGGCAAGGCTCACTTACTTTACTTAGTTACGCTATGCAAACAGTTAAACAAGTATTTCTGGACATTCACAGTCAGACACAAAGCTTCTGTACCGTGCAGTCTGTTACAGTCATAACGGAACGGACCTCTAGTGCTTCTGGGAACTGAGCTGTCTTAGCCTTCTGTCAGTAAGGGTTTGCACAGTATGACTTTACCCCAAACGTCTCGTGTCTATTCCAGATGCCATCCCCAGTGCCGATCAGGTCCGTATCACCCCCTCTCTCAGGAGTCAGAAGGGCTCGGTCTGGACCAAGTCCACGGTCAACTTTGACAACTGGGAAGCAGAGGTGACATTCCGTGTGTCTGGACGAGGGAGGATGGGAGCGGACGGCCTGGTAAGAGGAACACCACCTTGCTAAGTCAATTTTCCTTTACACTAGGCCTTTTCACACAGCATTTTCTTAGCACAGGGCTATCCTTAAACATGGGTTAAATTTAGCCCAGGGCTATCCTACCCTCCTTTCACACAAGCATTACTTAACCCTGGGCTAACTGCAGTGTGCTTTAAAAACACTGGCCTCAGCATATGTATGCGTCTTGTTATTGTGAAGCTAGCCAAGAGAGAAGTAATACCTTCCTTCCTATGGCTTCCATATACTCTGACTCTAGCCCATAGAGAATGATAGAGGATTCTTCTGTGTATCTGTCCCATTATGGCGTCTGTGAGCCCACAGGCAGCTCCGTTGAGGCCATCTCCATTTTGAAGTAGTCAGTTATCTTCTTCTGCTACTGTGTTTGCGCACAAGTATAATTAATTGGCTGATCCCTCCTGATGACCTGGATAGAATTATGTGAACCTTCCTTAACCATAGGAAGGAAGTCCCACCCAGTTGACTACTTCAGAATAGAGTACCACAGTATGAGTCATAATACCCATAAAACCTAGTGGTCGAACAAGGAAATGGTTCCAGTTGTTTTTCCACCATTCATTTTTCCCATAGGTGATTTTAGAAACACTTAAAATAAGGGCTGTGTTTCGTGTAGGCTTACCCTGGCATGACTTTTTGATAACCATGTCAATTTCTTTTGGACAAGGTAATTTTTTTTCTTCTCAATTTTGGGCACTAGAGTCCTCTATCATTCTCTATGCTCAAGCCCTAGTCAGCCTACTGAGCTGAGCCAAGCTGTACTGGCCTGGTCACACACACATCCACCATAGTTGCTGGAGCCGTGCTGAAAAAATATGTGAAAATGAAATATTAGAGCCAGTACAGTATGTTTTGTGTGATAGGTATGCCTATTAATGTCCATTGAGTTACCTATGCCTATATCCCTGCAGCTATAGTCTGCTGGTAGTGAGTGTGGGGTTGTGCTGACCTTTCGGCTCAGACTACAGGTTAATCCCCTTATCTCTCCATGTCTGTCCTGTCCCTGTGTGGCTCAGAGGGGCACTAGTAACGCCAAGGTCGTGGCTTCAAGTCCTACATTATGCGTTCACTGTACTGTACATTTGACTGTATCTACTGTCCCTATATTTATCTCTCTTTCCCTCTGCTGCTCTACTGTTACCTATAGTTATTCAGACAGTTAAAATAAGTACTTTTGGACATTCACAGTCTCCATGTCCTCATCCCTCTTACAGGCGATATGGTTCACTACTGCACAAGGCCTGGATGGTCCTGTCTATGGAGCCGCTGACAACTGGAATGGTATCGGCATCTTCTTCGATTCCTTCGACAACGATGGGAAGGTTGGTGGTCAGATTTTATGGTTTTATTACATTAATTTAATCAATTTACAATAAATTTATTTATTTATTTAATTATGGGTAAAGCAAAAAAGTCAAAAGGATATTGCAAATTAATTCAGGTAAAATGTCAATTAACTGTTTTTTTTCATAATGTCATTAATATTTTAAAATTCAAATACTACAATGCAAATAATAGGACATGTGGGTTAATACTGTACACACTTTCTTATCTTGATATACATTTTTTCTACATATTTTCAAGTTGTAGCCTAGGCCTGATAGCATGTATTGGATGTAGTGAAAGAAACAATAACCTTTAAAACCTAGATTAGGTAGATTACAAATTGTTGTTTGTTTTACTGTTTTGTTTTAGAAAAATAACCCTGCTGTGCTGGTAGTGGGAAACAATGGCAAACTTGTTTATGATCACCCAAAGTAAGTCAACATTTCCTTCGCCTTACTGACATCACCAACTGAACATTTTACAACTTAAAAGAAGATTAGAAAATATAATGATTTATTTGTGGTTGGAGATTATAATCCTCTCTCTCCTAATCTCCCTGGGCAGTGAAAGATGGAAATCACTTTTCTGTGCCATCTATGTGTTGGAGTTTACGCCACTGTTTTCTGTGTCGTCACTACTCTGTGTTGTTTACACATTAATTGGAACTGTTTTTCTTCATTTCTGAGATCTCCAAACCCATGTATTTTCTGTTTGTATGGCCATCTATGTTGCACTATATTCTCTGTACTTGTTTCTCCTGCTGCTGTGGTGTGTGTCTCCTTTATACTTGTTATAAATCCAGGTCTTTTGTACTTTGTATTGTCGATGCTTGTGAGGATGAATGAATTTCCCTTCTTGTGATATATAAAGTAGTACTACTACTTCTAATACTACTATATAATGTGTCTTTTTTTTTAAATGGTGTTTTCTTTTCAGTGATGGCACGACTCAGGCCCTGGGGACATGCTTAAGAGACTTTCGTAACAAACCCTATCCTGTCAGAGCCAAAATAACATACTATAAAAGAACACTAACAGTAAGTAAATTATCAATCCCCTCCAATCAAAAACCAGAGACAAATTTGACTGGTGTTTTTATATTGGCCATTTATTGAGAACACGATTTAAAATGATCAACACCCGAATGCATCAAACACAGAAATATGCCGTGCCTCCCGAGTGGCGCAGCGGTCTAAAGCACTACATCACTACAGATCCGGGTTCGATCTTGGATTTGTAGAGACCCATGAGGCGGCGCACAATTGGCACAGCGTCGTCCGGGTTAGGGGAGGGGTTGGCCGGCTGGGATGTCCTTGTCCCATTGCGCTCTAGCGACTCCTGTGGCGGGCCGGGCGCATGCACGCTGACACGGTCGCCAGTTGTATGGTGTTTCCTCCGACGCATTTGTGCGGCTGGCTTCCGGGTTAAGCGAGCAGTGTGTCAAGAAGCAGTGCGGCTTGGCATGGTTGTGTTTTGGAGGACGCATGCCTCTCCCGAGTCCGTACGTGAGCCACAGCGATGGGCCAAAACTGTAACTCCCAATTTGGATATTAAGAAATTGGGGAGGAAAAGGGTTAAACACTACACAATTATAATGCATTTTAATTGATTGCACTTGGTTAATGTGCTAATAACATTGTCTGTCCTGTCAGGTGCTGATCAACAATGGTTTCACACCAGATAAGGATGACTATGAGTTCTGTACAAAAGTGGACAACATGGTCATTCCACAGGAGGGCTACTTCGGCATCTCAGCTGCCACTGGGGGTCTAGCAGGTGGTTATCTTGGTAACAGTTTAATTGAGGCCTGCAGGTATAATGCATTATGATGTGGTTGTAATGCATTATTAAACTTGCCATAAGCATGTAAAAACCCTTTTTACATGTAATGTCTTTCAAATGAAATGTTTACTATTCCTAATTTATTTAGATTAAACTGCTTGAAATGTAAAATGTGGATATTGTTAGGTTATAATGGTCAATCATGAAACAAATTATTTTGTTTAATCATATTTAATGTGTTTCGTTTGAATGTAACTTTTGCCTTCCAGACGATCATGATGTCCTGTCCTTCTTGACGTTCAGACTATCAGAGCCTGGCCAAGAACTGGTAACTAGATTTTCTTAGTTATACTTCTCATAGTCATAACTGTTACTGGTACAGTTTCCACTTAACACAAGTTAAACCACTTACAGTACCACTCAGTACAATTTTAAATGGAAGAGCATCAGAGTGAATTGTGTGCCCTATTTATTCCATGAGAAAGCATTATGTAAGTAAGGGGAGTACAGGGCATCAGTCTCTTCAGCGTTGGTTCACAGGGGTTGTTTTGTCCCATTTGAAGCCCCCACCTGAAGCGGAGATGCCCAAGCAGGACAAGGACAAGTACCAGGAGGAATTTGAGAACTTTCAGCAGGATCTGGACAAAAAGAAAGAGGACTACCAGAAGGAGCATCCGGACGTTCAGGGACAACCCAGTTAGTTTCACTACATAATATTGCCTAGAATTCATCCTGTCTTTGCTATAAATGTTATTATGATACTTTTTAAATTTTTAGATCAGGGATGGGCATTTTCTTTAATAGGCTGCGGGCCCATTAAAAAATTACATACTGTACCAGTCAAAAGTTGACACCTACTCATTCAAGGGTTTTTCCTTTATTTTTTAAACTATTTTTATACATGTATATGTAGAATAGTGAAGACATCAAAACTATGAAATAACACATGGAATCATGAGGTAAGCAAAAAAAAAGGGTTTAACAAATCCAAATATATTTTCTATTTGAGATTCTTCAAAGTAGCCACCCTTTGCCTTGATGACAGCTTTGCACAATCTTGGCATTCTCTCAACCAGCTTTGAGGTAGTACCCTGGAATGCATTTCAATTAGCAGGTGTGCCTTGTTAATTTGTGGAATTTATTTCCTTCTTAATGTGTTTGAGCCAATCAGTTGTGTTTTGACAAGGTAGGGCTGTATTCTGTATACCACCCCTATTTGGTAAAATACCAAGTCCATATTTAGTCAAGAACAGCTCAAATAAGCAAAGAGAAACGACAGTCTATCATTAAGACATGAAGGTCAGTCAATGTGGAACATTTCAAGAACTTTGAACGTTTCTTCAAGTGCAGTCGCAAAACCATCAAGCTCTGTTATGAAACTGGCTCTCATGAGGACCGCCACAGGAAAGGAAGACCCAGAGTTACCTCTGCTCCAGAGGATAAGTTCATTAGAGTTACCAGCCTTAGAAATTGCAGCCAAAATAAATGCTTCAGAGTTCAAGTAACAGACCCATCTCAACCTCATCTATTCAGAGGAGACTCAGTGAATCAGGCCTTCATTTAAAATTGTTTTTATTTAAACTTTTATTTAACCAGGTAGGCTAGTTGAGAACAAGTTCTCATTTACAACTGCGACCTGGCCAAGATAAAGCAAAGCAGTGTGACACATGGAATAACATGGAGTCAACAATAAACAAGCCAATAACACAATAAACAAGTCAATGACACAGTAAAAAAAGAAAGTCTATATACAGTGTATGCAAAAGGCATGAGGTAGGCAATAATGGGCCATAGTAGCGAAGAATTACAATTTACCAGATTAACACTGGAGTGATAAATGAGCAGATGATGTGCAAGTAGAGATACTGGTGTGCAAAAGAGCAGAAAAGTAAATAAAAACAGTATGGGGATGAGGTAGGTAGATTGGGTGGGCTATTTACAGATGGACTATGGTCAAATTACTGCAAAGAAACCACTACTAAAGGACACCAATAAGAAGAAGTTTGCTTGGGCCAAGAAATAGGAGCCGCAGACATTAGACCGGTGGAAATTGGTCCCTCGGTCTGATGGGTACAAATGTGAGATTTTTGGTTCCAACAGCTGTGGCTTTGTGAGACGCAGACTAGGGTCCCACCGTGAAGCATGGAGGAGAACAGTGCTGGTGACACTGTCAGTGATTTTATTTAGAATTCAAGGCATACTTAACCAGCATGGCAACCACAGCATTCTGCAGCGGTACTCAATTCCATCTGGTTTGCGCTTAGTGGGACTATTGTTTGTATTTGTCAACAGGACAATGACCCAAGACACCTCCAGGCTGTATAAGGGCTATTTGACCAAGAAGGAGAGTGGTGGAGTGCTGCATCAGATTACCTGGCCTCCACTATCACCCAACCTCAACCCAATTGAGATGGTTTGGGATGAGTTGGACCGCAGAGTGAAGAAAAAGCAGCCAACAAGTGCTCAGCATATGTTGGAACTCTGTAAAGACTGTTGGAAAAGCATTCCAGGTGAAGCTGGTTGAGAGAATGCCAAGAGTGTGCAAAGCTGTCATCAAGGCAAAGGGTTACTTTGAATAATCTGAAATGTAAAATATATTTGGATTTGTTTAACACTTTCTTTTTTTTTGGTTACTTCATGATTCCATGTGTTATTTCATAGTTGTAGCTTATTTTCACTATGATTCTACAAGGTAGAACATAGTAAAAATAAAAACCCTTGTAGATAGACATATATATAAGACTAAGGCTATAGATATTATATATATATCGGAGCCTGGCCATCTAGATTCACTTATGCAAATATGATATTTCTATTTTTTTATACATTTGTACAAACCTGTTTTTGCATTACATTAAGGGATATTGTGTGTAAATTAATGAGGAGGAGGGGGGGGGCAATTTAATACATTTTCAAATAAGGCTGTAAACCTGATTAATTCAACAGGTCTGAATACTTTCCGATTGCCCTCTATATAACTTTCAACAGTAAGAGATCAGTCGAGGTTTCAGCTTACTGTTAGAATAATACAATACACAAGGTACGATTTGGACATTAGTCGTGCATCAGCAGTCACTCAATCATTTCATGTCAGCTGTTTTTAGATTTGTTAAGTTAGTCTAGCGGACAGCTATTTGAACTCGAAGTAATCATGGTCGAATTACCGACTGGGGTAGGACCTGTTTTTGATAATCAGTTATCATATTAAAAACTGTAAACATTTACCTCCCTCCTATAGAAAAGTTTGTCGAATTACAGAAAATTAGCGGGAAAAGTGGGGGGGGTTGGATATGTCCAGATGCTAATAACAGATGCTAATAACAGATGCCAATAAGACGTTCTTCTGTCTGATCTGTGTAGTTGAGGACATGTATGAGAGTGTGAACGACAGAGAGATCCGCCAAGTGTTTGAGGGCCAGAACCGGATCCATCTGGAGATCAAGCAGCTTCACCATCAGCTGGCCGTGATCCTGGACGAACAGCGGCGCTACGTATCCGTGGCTACCGACGAGATCTCCAAGCGCCAAGGGGAGTCTGGAGGACAGGTGGGACAGGTAGGAAGTCTAGGAAGACCACGAGCGCACATGCATACAAACACACTTGTAAAAGAGCGCACACACACATACAGTAAGTATATAGTTCATATCAATAGAGCCACACACACATACAGTAAGTATATAGTTCATATCAATAGAGCCACACACACATACAGTAAGTATATAGTTCATATCAATAGAGCCACACACACATACAGTAAGTATATAGTTCATATCAATAGAGCCACACACACATACAGTAAGTATATAGTTCATATCAATAGAGCCACACACACATACAGTAAGTTCATATATATAGTTATAGTTCATATCAATAGAGCCACACACACACATACAGTAAGTATATAGTTCATATCAATAGAGCCACACACACATACAGTAAGTATATAGTTCATATCAATAGAGCCACACACACATGCAGTAAGTATATAGTTCATACCAATAGAGCCACACACACACATACTGTAAGTATATAGTTCATACCAATAGAGCCACACACACACATACTGTAAGTATATAGTTCATATCAATAGAGCCACACACACATACAGTAAGTATATAGTTCATATCAATAGAGCCACACACACATACAGTAAGTATATAGTTCATATCAATAGAGCCACACACACATACTGAAGTTTTATAATTTTACTAAAAAAAAGGATCATGACATGTTTTTATGTTTATTGAATTCTTCAGGCTCCGAGTCAAGAGATGGGTGCAGTGGTTGCAACACAACAGGAAGTACTGAGGAACCTGAACGAGTTGAGGTGGGTACTGTAACAGCAATTGTTTTGTTATTATTCCTTAACTGTATTTATCACACACAGTACTATACGTAAGATCTGATATTCCAGACAAACAAGCTATTGTTTTTCAATCCAGGCCATAAATAAATCCTTTTTAAATCTCATATTTAATCTCACAACACAATACTCCGCTGCCGCAGGTGTCTCAGCCTAGACCCAATAATCTGCACATTTTGTTTGTCTCTTGCTTCCCAGTCTGAAATCCCCCCCCCCCCGGCTTGTCTGTAGGATTTACTATGATACCTTAACTACAAGCCCCCAAGACTATGATACCTTAAACCTCCCCCCCCCCAAGTGGGATAGACACCTTGTCTCCCCAGGAGCTCATCCCCTAATCCATATTTACCTTCAGCTTTTGTTTGCTGACTTTCGCTGTGTTTTGTGCATGAGGATATGAGCTGGGGAGTCTGGTGGGCGCTTCTTTACTTTATAGAGCAACCAAACTGCATTCTAGACTAGAGGACGAATAAATACATAAAAATATATATTTTTTTTCCTGATAACATCATGACTGTTTTCTAACATGGAGCTTGTCAGTGCTTTGAGACGATATAACATATAGCCTATCCGTTATATATTTCCGTTACTTGACGTAACCATTGTTTCCTAAATATGTCGATATTTTCAGGTTCTAATAGATTAAAGCAATAGTTCACCCAAATTAACAATTGCATTTTGGTTTCCTTACCCTTTCAAACAGTCAATTGACATGGTTTGACAGCATTCCATTCTTTGGTTTGATTACCTGGCTACTGTTTCCAAATGCTTACTTTTTACTTATAAATCACTTGGAAATTAAGCAGGAAAAATTATAATAAATTGCATTTGGGGCGGCAGGGTAGCCTAGTGGTTAGAGTGTTGGACTAGTAACCGGAAGGTTGCAAGTTCGAATCCCCGAGCTGACAAGGTACAAATCTGTCTTTCTGCCCCTGAACAGGCAGTTAACCCACTGTTCCTTGGCCGTCATTGAAATAAGAATTTGTTCTTAACTGACTTGCCTAGTTAAATAAAGGTAAAATTAAAAATTCAAATTTGTGCCACAAATGTTAACATGTGGAAACAGTGGCCAGGTAATCAAACCAAATCATATATTGCTGTCATTCCTAGTTCATAGACTAGAAATATGTGTGTTTGGAAAGTATTCAAACACCTTGCCTTTTTCACATTTATTTTGTCACATTAAAGCCTTATTCTAAAATTGATTCATTTGTTCCCCCCCCTTGTCAATCTACACGCAATGCCCCAAAATGACAAAGCAAAAAAAAAAAAAATGTTTTGCAAATGTATAAAATCAATAACCCCCCCTGGGAAATATCACATTTTACAAAAGTATTCAGACCCTTTACTCAGTACTTTGTTGAAGCACCTTTGGCAGCGGTTACAGCCTCGGGTCTTCTTGACGCTACCAGCTTGTACACCTGTATTTGTGGAGTTTCTCCCATTCTTCTCTCCAGAGATGTTCGATCGGGTTCAATTCCGGCCTCTGGCTGGGCCACTCAAGGACATCCAGAGACTTGTCCTGAAGCCGCTCCTGCCTTGTCTTGGCTGTGTGCCTAGGGTCGTTGTCCTGTTGGAAGGTGAACCTTCACCCCAGTCTGAGAACCTGCTCCAGAGCGATCAGGATTTCATCAATGATTTCTCTGTACTTGGCTCCGTTCATCTTTCCCTCGATCCTGACTAGTCTCCAAAGTCCCTGCCTCTGAAAAACATCTCCACAGCATGATGCTGCCACCACCATGCTTCACCGTAGGGATGGTACCAGGTTTCCTAAAGATGTGCTTGACATTCAGGCCAAGAGTTCAATCTTGGTTTCATCAGACCAGAGAATCTAGTTTCTCATGGTCTGAGAGTCCTTTAGGTGCCTTTTGGAAAACTCCAAGTGGGCTGTCATGTGCCTTTCCGTCTGGTCGCTACCATAAAGGCCTGATTGGTGGAGTACTGCAGAGATTGTTGTCCTTCTGGATGGTTCTCCCATCTCCACAGAGGAACTCTGGAGCTCTATCAGTGACCATCGGGTTCTTGGTCACCTCCCTGACCAAGGCCCTTCTCCCCCGATTGCTCAGTTTGGACAGGTGGCCAACTCTAGGAAGAGTCTTGGTTGTTCCAAACTTCTTCCATTTAAGAATGATGTTATTGAGGACCTTCAATGCTGCAGAAATGTTTTTAGTACCCTTCCTCAGATCTGTGCCTCAACACAAACCTGGTTCGGTGCTCTACGGACAATTCCTTTGACATCATGACTTGGTTTTTGCTCTGACAAGCACTGTCTACTCTGGGACCTTTTTATATAGACAGGTGTGTGCCTTTCCAAATCATGTTCAATCAATTGAATTTACCACAGGTGGACTCCAAGTTGTAGAAACATCTCAAGGATGATCAATGGAAACAGGATGCATCTGAGCTCAATTTTTAGTTTCATAGCAAAGGGCCTGAATACTTACGTAAAATGTGATATTTTTAATAAACTAGCAACATTTTCTAAACCTGTTATCACTTTGTCGTTATTGGGGATTTTGTGTAGAATGATGAGCAGGGAAAAAAGCTAATTCTAAAATAGATGAATAAGTTTACAATAAATTAAATGTACAATATCAAACCAGGTAATATAAATCATAAGACAGTTATGTATATTCTTCTGTATATCAAATTATATATACATGTAACAAAATGTGGAAAAAGTCGAAAGGGGTCTGAATACTTTCCGAATGCTCTGTACATGTAAATGTCCCTATTCTTTAGATACGTCTGCCGGCCTCCCAGGCTTGTCATACGATCTTAGGATAACGCAGATTAAGACTCTTGTATTAGTCTTTTGTTAGAGGCTGTCGATTCAAATAAAGGTTTGATGGTGTAACTTAATCCTGATGAAAGATGAGAATCTCTGTTCTTTTTTTCAAAAAACATCAGTTGCATCAATTGTTTTTCTTTTCCATTTGACGAATAACAGTAACATATATTTTGTTGTTAAGTATTATGATATCGAAGGTGTAGACAGACGGATCAGATCACACAAACAAAATATTCAACGATAATGGTGAGAGCCATATTCCAAGTCTCTTGGTATTTGAAAATAATGATGACTCTTTACTTTGGATAGTTCAGATTTTCCATCAGTAAATGCTCTACAGATAGTTTGTTTATAGTATTGACCGTCTGTTGATAAGCAACTGCTTGCTAAGGTTAAGGTTACTGATAGTCCATCTTTAGTTATAACAGGTTTAGAAAATGTTGCTCATTTATAAAAAATATAAAAAAAATCACATTTTACGTAAGTATTCAGATCCTTTGCAATGAAACTCAAAATTGAGCTCAGACTATCCAAATAGTCTTATCAAGATGATAATTTGACATGATCAATATCAATATTGATGAATGTCATCACTAAGGCTAACTAGTGTTCATTTATTATTATTTGACTAGTTTTCCATAACTGTAGAATTATGCGGTTACACTATATAGAAACCCTTCAAAGTATTCACACCTCTTTGCTTTTCCACATTTTATTGTGTTACAGAGCTTTGTCAGTCATATAGAACATATTGTGTTCAGGGATTTGTCAGTCATATAGAACATGTTGTGTTACAGGGATTTGTCAGTCATATAGAACATATTGTGTTACAGGGCTTTGTCAGTCATATAGAACATGTTGTGTTACAGGGATTTGTCAGTCATATAGAACATATTGTGTTACAGGGCTTTGTCAGTCATACAGAACATTGTGTTACAGGGCTTTGTCAGTCATATAGAACATATTGTGTTCCAGGGATTTGTCAGTCATATAGAACATGTTGTGTTACAGGGATTTGTCAGTCATATAGAACATATTGTGTTACAGGGATTTGTCAGTCATATAGAACATATTGTGTTACAGGGCTTTGTCAGTCATACAGAACATTGTGTTACAGGGCTTTGTCAGTCATACAGAACATATTGTGTTACAGGGCTTTGTCAGTCATATAGAACATATTGTGTTACAGGGCTTTGTCAGTCATATAGAACATGTTGTGTTACAGGGCTTTGTCAGTCATATAGAACATGTTGTGTTACAGGGCTTTGTCAGTCATATAGAACATGTTGTGTTACAGGGCTTTGTCAGTCATATAGAACATGTTGTGTTACAGGGCTTTGTCAGTCATATAGAACATGTTGTGTTACAGGGCTTTGTCAGTCATATAGAACATGTTGTGTTACAGGGCTTTGTCAGTCATATAGAACATGTTGTGTTACAGGGCTTTGTCAGTCATATAGAACATGTTGTCAGCTGGTGATTGTCAAGCAAATAACTGCCGGTCTCACCGCAATTGACTGTTAATTAACATTAACACATTTAACATCTCCTGGCTTCCACACACAACCTTAGAAACATCTACATTTTTTTATTTTTTTTAGACGTCTAAAGAAACATGACATTTTCTTCATATATTTCAGAAGAACAGAACAGCATACGCTGAGTTGTCCTCATGTTAGGTCCTGATCTGGCTATGCCATATGGCTGTGGGCTACACTAGTTCATTTAGCAGACAAGCTTTGCTTAGAAATCCGTGGCATTATTTATATTTTAGTAGTATGAATGAAGAATACAAATGAACATAGCTGAATAAAATAGAAAGGATATTTTCTCCAAATTGAGAGAGTGCGCACATGCTATTGTGTTAGCGGTTAACAAAGAAACGGATCCTCCCGTTTGCTTCATTTAGAGTTATTTATGCAACTTTAGTTGTGATACAAATGTTGGGATATATGTTTAGATTTTTTTTTAATACATTCTAAGGCTGCGTGATGCGACTTGTGATTTGAAAGAAGTCATGAGCTCTGCTTTGTTTAATGCGCAGGCTACACGAGCAAAAGCACTAGCCTATGGCAGTCTACTTTCCCCCACAGTACAAAAGTTGACCTATTCTGTGCGAGGAAAATATTACGTAGTCTGGGACAGTTGTGGGATGTGATAGATCCCAAATCCCAACCACTAGCATTCGAAAAACCTTTTTTATAAAAGCAATGAGACTGACACAACCAATCAGAACTATTACTCTTTACATATATTATTTAGTATATCTGTCAAATTAGTTTGGATTGAGAATGGACCATTTATCAGGCGCCTGTCTCGGGACAGGGGGAAAAATACATGTCATCTATGCACTTAAATAGCGGATGAGGGACGCTTTTCCCATGGTTCATTTTCATGCCCGCCAGGTAGGCTATACTCCTGTTGTAAAGAGAAGCAATGTGCTTAACATTAGGAAAGTAGAGAAATAAATATAGTAGGCCTAGTCTATAGAAAGCTGATGGGATCCTCTTTTTAGCCTATAGCAATATTGAGCAACATGAGCTCATGGGATCTCATCAAGTGTTTGATTAGATTTCTGATTACATTTGCATTGATGTCAGTGTGATTAGAGGGACAATAGAATGCGGAGTACCAGGCAGTAAGTTTGGTAGACTGCTTAATGACCATCAGCAGCAATCAGAGCTTGGAGAAGCCTAATTACTGTGACTAAACGGTCACTGCTGTCATGACTTGTGACCACTGGTGTGTCGGTAACATGGTCACGTAACAACCCTAGTTAAAGCCTGAATTTTGTGTCACTGGCCTACTACACACAATACCCCATAATGTCAAAGTGGAATTATGGTTTTAGACATTTTAACAAATGAATAAAAAAATGAAAAGCCTTAAATATTCAACCCCTTTTGTTATGGCAAACCTAAATAGGTTCAGTAGTAACAAGTCACATAATAAGAAGCACAGACTCACTCTGTGTGCAGTAAGTGTTGAACATGATTTTTTAATGACAGCCTCAGCTCTGTACCCCACACATACAATTATCTGTAAGGTCGGACAGTGAATTTTAAACACAGATTCAACCCCAAAGACCAGGGAGGGTTTCCAATGCCTCACAAAGAAGTGGGACCCATTTGTGTGTGTGTGTATTTATATATAACTCAGCAAAAAAAGAAACCGACCATCACCCTGGTGAGACAAAACCGTGACTCGTCAGTGAAGAGCACTTTTTGCCAGTCATGTCTGGTCCAGCGACAGTAGGGTTTGTGCCCATAGGTGACGTTGTTGGGATGTCTGGTGAGGACCTGCGGGATTGTGCGTTCTTGGTGTTACTCGGGCAGTTGTTGTCATTCTGTACCCGTCCCGCAGGTGTGATGTTCAGATGTACTGATCCTGGGCAGTTGTTGTTACACGTGGTCTGTCACTGCGAGGCCGATCAGCTGTACGTCCTGTCTCCCTGTAGCGCCATCTTAGGCGTCTCACAGTATGGAGATAGCAATTTATTGCCCTGGCCACATCTGCAGTCCTCAGGAGAATGGCAAGAATCATGCAAGCTAACAAGCGGACCACAAGCAGACTTGTAACTGCGTAGTACAACAGTCATATGCAGAACGGCATTCACTCAGTACAGATGAAACTTTATTTCTCAGATAAAAAGTCAGTTGTAGTAAACAGTTTCATTTTATCACATAGCTGACCAAGTTACCAAAGCATGGTGTTTTTTGTATTTTGACTGGTCACAGGTCGGCGCAAGAAAATATGATTATGATGTTGATGCTTTGTGTGCAACACGCACTTCTTCTTTACTTGTGGATGGCGACTTCAGGTTTTCAGGAACACATTGAAAAGTAACTTGACACTGTGTTGATCAGTCAGCGCAAATTTAGATTGATAACGATGTGAAGAAAATGCAATTGACAGAGGAGGGAGGGTGCGTACTGAATTAATACATGTGGTAAGGGATAGAATATACTCTGGATCTTCCAACAGCAATGTGTCTGTCTGGTGTGTGCATGGATTATATATTAATTAGCAGCGTGGCAGTTTTCCCAGAGTTCCCACAGTATTGTGCATCTAACAGGCTATAATAGCAGCCAAAGAGGTCCGCTAGCATATCTGTGCTCCGATTTACACGCAAGTGTCCAGGTCAGCGTTTTACCCAGATGACTGTCTTCAGCCATAGGGAGAACCTTCCGTAGCAAAATATACAGAGCTAGCTAGCTACCTTCCTTTTGCTTCTCATCCAACTGGTGCTAGCAACAGCTGATAGCCTTCTACTAGCAAGCTGCTACTGTTGTGCAGCAACCCGAGTTGCTCGACTGTTTTAGAACGCCGAGATTCGACTCAAAAGATGTTAGCACTGTCAGAAATGCTACCAAAAAGTAGCACATCGTTGGTTTTCATTGGGCAGATTTGTGAGAGTGGTACATTTGGATTTTAAAAAACTGTTGCACCTACAAACTTAATCAGTCCAAATGTATCTGAGTCTATTGGTCACTTTATGGACGCTGTAGATTTGTTTTAATCTGACGTCTAGAATTTGAGCTAGGTTTTGGCAAAATAATTGTCTGATGACCCTAGTGCTAACGACCCATCAAAAATCTGATATACTGATTCTCTGGAATGGCTACACGGACCATGACGAGAGGCGGGGGGAGTGTGTTGTGCACTTCCCAAGCGTGTGTTGTGCACTTCCCAAGTTAATTTGCACATTTTCATTGACATTGGCTTATATATGATGGTAGGGAGATTTTGAAGTTAACATTGAACTTCAAAGAATCCATACTATAGTCGAGCCGACCAGCACAACATTAAGACTATACAAACACAGTACAGACATACTGTACATCTGACTCTAATGCAGTAACGTGATTGGTCTGTATGGGATTATAATCTAGTAGATTATTATGCCCTCGTTAAGGTCTTGACCCCGTCTATAGAGATGTGAATTATGATTATGTGATTGACCTCGTCTTACTGTTAGTCTCTGGTAAATTATGTTCTCTGATCTGAGAAGGGCTTTCTCATAAATGGGTCACTTGGACAAGATAAAGATTAGACTCAGTTTTAATAAATGTTCACTTACTTTCTCGAGGGAGATTTGCCTGCTTCTTAATTTTGAGAAACAAATTGGATTTTGTTTATACAAATGTCTTCTACTGTCTGACCGTCCCTCAGCTGTGTTCTCTGTGCCATGTGGCCCTGGGCTGGCTGAAAGAAAAGGATGCATCTCGGGCACCATTTGTCCTTGGAGGATTTGACCTCAGTCTTTTAAATACATCCTTCAAACACAGATACAAAACACGGGATCCTTCTGATTGCTTTCTTGATGTCGCAGTCCCCCCCCCAGACCTATATACTTACAACCTTCCAATTGCTTTTATTTGTCAAGTGTGTTTAGCGTGTAATCATCTTAAGTCTTAAGACGATACTAATGGGACGATACTAATGGGAAAAGACGTACCCCTCCTGTTAGTAATAATACATTATAAGAAAATGTCATTTAATCAGAAACGTGATCTTGTTCACTTTATTAAAATGTCAACTGAGTCTAATTCTGCTCTTTTGATCCACGTCACTATAACTTCTGTATTTTGCACATTTTCCTTAACATGGGCACTTTTGATTTGCACATTTTAACAGAAGCCACAATGTAATTAAATATATATATATATATATATATATATATATATATATTATATATGGTTTCAATAGACAATATAATGTATTATACTCGTTAAGGTTAACCCCTAACCAGTAAATAATTTCAGAGAAAGGAGTGTTGTGAACTGACGTCCATCACAACCCATGTACAGTGTACAGTGCATTCGGGATGCTTCAAGACTGGACTTTATCCTAATTTTATTACGTTACAGAGTTATTCAAATACAATGCCCCATAATGACAAAACAGTTAGAAACATTTTATTTTTTTGCAGATTTATTACAAATGGAAAACTTTAAATAGTACATTTACATAAGTATGACCTCCAGCTAAGGTCAATACTTTTTGTTATTATTTATAAATAGTGTTTTCTGTTTTAAACCTTGGTAAATTGAATATGATCTATAATATTTCACTAAGTTGTTTTTATTAAGATACTGTGCATCTGGGTTAAGAACATGGGATTAATTCAGCAATCATGCCTTTTTTTTGTTAATGGTAGATTTTGTTTCTGATGTTAAGGATAAATGGCCTTTTGGGAAGATCCTAAAGAGGATTTAGAGATTGACTTTGGACCGTTCACTGTGACATTAAGATTATATATTGTTCATTACAGTATGTTTGTTGTCTTTTCTTAGCTCTGGAGTGGAATTTTGGCTGGACTTAACAAAACCCAAACTGTAGGAAAGAAAAACCCAAACTGTAGGAAAGAAAAACCCAAACTGTAGGAAAGAAAAACCCAAACTGTAGGAAAGAAAAACCCAAACTGTAGGAAAGAAAAACCCAAACTGTAGGAAAGAAAAACCCAAACTGTAGGAAACTCGCACTATCATTCAAATAGTTTCTGGGTTGCCTTGGGTGTTCTACCGATTTGTGCCAATGCCTTCAGAGCACCTATGCCTGTGTTGGCGTGGGTTAGAATCCAGACCATTCCGTCATACTCTCTCTCTCTCTCCTACCCCTCTCACTCTCTGTCCAGGAGCAAGGCTGGATTAATGCAGGGGCCTCCTGGGGTTGAATTCGCCAGGTCCGTGGGGGCCCAAGAAGCAGCAAAAATAAATTGAAAATGTGTGTGTATATATACATACATACATACATGCATACAGTGGGGCAAAACAGTATTTAGTCAGCCACCAATTGTGCAAGTTCTCCCACTTAAAAAGATGAGAGAGGCCTGTAATTTTCATCATAGGTACACTTCAACTATGACAGACAAAATGAGAAAGAAAAAAATCCTGAAAATCACATTGTGGGATTTTTTATGAATTTATTTGCAAATTATGGTGGAAAATAAGTATTTTTGCACATATAACACACTGTGGCTGAGGAAAGGTGCTATTCCCAATATAAGTGAACCCCAAATCAATGTAGTTATCATATTTGCACCTCTTCGATGGTCCAACGTCCCTGTCTGTTGTTCGGTGCTTTTCCAGGTAAGGGGGCAGTAACTCTTCGGCTGCATCAGACTCACAACTGTCAGTATCCATGCTAGTTGGGCTAACAACAACATGTAGAATTACTGATGCTGGCATTGGATGTGCTCGTGGAAGCAGAACAACTTGTGTCTTCGACATGTGCAGGTGTACCCCGACGGCATTGCGCGTACCCCCCCCCCCCCCCAGTTTGGGAATACCTGATCATGTATTTTCAGGTAGAGATACCTTGCGAAGCAACAGCTGCTCTCTCTATCCCCTCACGATTGGATTCTTCTGCCTCTTCTGTGGCAGTGGTAACACTCTGACTGGACAAGTAGATGCGCAATGGATTATAGGTAATTACCACGTTTTATGCACTACACTATGTAGAATATTTGCCTGTTGGAAACTACAACTACTTTACTTTACTGACTTTATTGTCCCCATGGGGAAATGTTGTTGCAGTGTCATGTACACATTTAAAGTGGTGTTTAAACAACTCCCTACTACATTACACAGTTCAGGCTGGATCTGATCTCTAGAGAAACTGTGTTAATGAGCTCGTTGAAGAAGAAAAAACAGAAGGAAATGGAATTCAAATCATTTAACCGATATAGGTCAATTAGTAGTTTAAAAACGGACAAATAACAGACATTTTGGTTAATCGCTCAACACTACTGTTAACAATTATATATATATATATATTTTTTTTTTAAAGCCCGTATGATTTCTTAATCCAGCCCCGTCCAGGAATATTGTAAAATCATTAAACTGACAAATGCATCACTACCCATTTAAGAGATTACATATCCTAAATTTGCCTTTGGCTAAAACGAATACTTATGCTCTTAGTTATAAGTAGCGTCAGTACATTATGTCTATAACGTAACTTTGCTCGATTGCGAATACAGTATATTATGATATGGTATATCTGGGTTAAGTGTTTTTAGAGGAGATTGCTAAAGTAATCTTTATTCATGATCTTTTTGGGTTGGAGGATGAATGGTCTTTTGAAAGCAAAGGAGAATTAAGGATGAATTTGGACTATTCACTAATATTAAGATTCATTCATATTAAGCTAAATTGTTAATTACAGTATGTTTACAGTCATTTCTCTTCAAACTTTTGGAGTGGAGGAGCTGTGATCCAGCCATTCTCACAAACTATATTGTTTTGCTATGCACAACATTGTCTAGAGGTGGATAGGTGGTACAAAATAGATAGATGATAGATTGATATAGATACGGGATATTCATAGATACTGGATATAGCCAAATACATTTAAACTCAGTTTTTCACAATTCCTGACATTTAATCCTAGTAAAAATTCCCTGTTTTAGGTCAGTTAGGATCACCTCTTAATTAAGAATGTGAAATGTCAGAATAATAGTAGAGAATGATTTATTTCAGCTTTTATTTCTTTCATCACATTCCCAGTGGGTCATAAGTTTACATACACTCAATTAGTATTCGGTAGCATTGCCTTTAAATTGTTTAACTTGGGTCAAACGTTTCAGGTAGCCTTCCACAAGCTTCCCACAATAAGTTGGGTGAATTTTGGCCCATTCCTCCTAACATAGCTGGTGTTTTCACACCAAAGTACGTTCATCTCTAGGAGACAGATTGTGTCTCCTTCCTGAGCGGTATGACGGCTGCGTGGTCCCATGGTGTTTATACTTGCGTACTATTGTTTGTACAGATGAATGTGGTACCTTAAGGTGTTTGGAAATTGTTCCCAAGGATGAACCAAACTTGTGGAGGTCTACAATCTAAAACACATCCACAGGTACACCTCCAATTAACTCAAATTATGTCAATTAGCATATCAGAAGTTTCTAAAGCCATGACATCATTTTCTGGAATTTTCCAAGCTGTTTAAAGGCACAGTCAACTTAGTGTATGTAAACTTCTGACCCACTGGAATTGTGATAGTGACTTATAAGTGAAATAATCTGTCTGTAAACAATTGTTGGAAGAATTACTTGTGTCATGCACGAAGTAGATGTCCTAACCGACTTGCCAAAACTATAGTTTGTTAACAAGAAATTTGTGGAGTGGTTGAAAAATGAGTTTTATTGACTCCAACCTAAGTGTATGTAAACATCTGACTTCAACTGTAGATAGAGAGATGCATAGATATGGATGTATGTATATGTATATTTGAGAGAGAGCGCTAGAGGGATATACCACACGGTACCAGTCAAACATTTGGACACACCTACTCATTTTTATTTAAACTTTTTTCTACATTGCAGAATAATAGAAAATACATCATATATGAAATAAAACCTATGGAATCATGTAGTATCCAAAAAAGTATTCATCAAAATATATTTGAGATTCTTCAAAGTAGCCACCCTTTTCCTTGATAACAGCTTTGAACACTCTTGGCATTCTCTCAACCAGCTTCACCTGGAATGCTTTTCCAACAGTCTTGATGGAGTTCCCACATATGCTGAGCACTTGTTGGCTGCTTTTCCTTCACTCTGCGGTCCAACTCATCCCCACCATCTCAATTGGTTTGAGGTTGGGTGATTGTGGAGGCCAGGTCATCTGATGCGGCACTCCATCACTCTCCTTCTCGGTCAAAATAGCCCTTATACAGCCTGGAGGCGTGTTGGGTCATTGTCCTGTTGAAAAACAGTTGATAGTCGCACTAAGCTCAAACTAGATGGGATGGCGTATTGCTGAAGAATGCTGTGGTAACCATGCTGGTTAAGTGTGCCTTGAATTCTAAATAAATCACTGACTGTGTCATCAGCGACGCACCATCACACCTTCTCAATGTTTCACAGTTGGGACCAAAACTGCGGAGATCATCCGTTCACCTACTCTGCATCTCACAAAGACAGCGGTTAGAACCAAAAATATCTCATCATATTTAAGGACAGATTTCCACCTGTCTAATGTTCATTGCTTGTGTTTCTTGCCCCAAGCAAGTCTCTTCTTCTTATTGGTGTCCTTTAGTAGTGGTTTTTGTTGTTGCAGCAATTCAACCATTTAAGGCCTGATTCATGCAGTCTACTCTGAATAATTGATGTTGAGATGCATCTGTTACTTGAACTATGTGAAGCATTTATTTGGGCTGCAATTTCTGAGGCTGGTAACTCTAATGAACTCATCCTCTGCAGCAGAGGTAACTCTGGGTCTTCCATTCCTGTGGCGGTCCTCATGAGAGCCTGTTTCATCATAGTTCTTGATGGTTTTTGCTACTGCACTTGAAGAAACGTTCAAAGTTCTTGAAATGTTCCAGATTGACTGATCTTCATATCTTACAGTTATGTATGTCGTTTCTCTTTGCTTATTTGAACTGTTCTCGCCCTAATATGCACTTGGTATTTTACGAAACAGGGCTGCCTTCTGTATTCCACCACTACCTTGTCACAACACAACTGATTGGCTCAAATGCATTAAGAAAGAAAGAAATTCCACAAATGAACTTTTAACAAGGCACACCTGTTAATTGACATGCATTCCAGGTGACTACCTCATGAATCTGGTTGAGAGAATACCAAGAGTGTGAAAAGCTGTCAAGGCTTAGCTTGGCTACTTTGAAGAATCTGAAATATAAAAAATATTTTGATTTTTAACACTTTTTTGTTTACTACATGATTCCATATGTGTTATTTCATAGTTTTATCCTACAGTGTAGAAAATAATAAAAAATAAAGAAAAACCCTTGAATGTTTAGGTGTGTCCTAACTTTAGACTTGTGGTGTGTGTATGTATATGTGTGAGTGTATATATATACAGTGCCTTGCGAAAGTATTCGGCCCCCTTGAACTTTGCGACCTTTTGCCACATTTCAGGCTTCAAACATAAAGATATAAAACTGTATTTTTTTGTGAAGAATCAACAACAAGTGGGACACAATCATGACGTGGAACGACATCAAAAACTGAAAAATTGGGCGTGCAAAATTATTCAGCCCCCTTAAGTTAATACTTTGTAGCGCCACCTTTTGCTGCGATTACAGACGTAAGTCGCTTGGGGTATGTCTCTATCAGTTTTGCACATCGAGAGACTGACATTTTTTCTCATTCCTCCTTGCAAAACAGCTCGAGCTCAGTGAGGTTGGATGGAGAGCATTTGTGAACAGCAGTTTTCAGTTCTTTCCACAGATTCTCGATTGGATTCAGGTCTGGACTTTGACTTGGCCATTCTAACACCTGGATATGTTTATTTTTGAACCATTCCATTGTAGATTTTGCTTTATGTTTTGGATCATTGTCTTGTTGGAAGACAAATCTCCGTCCTAGTCTCAGGTCTTTTGCAGACTCCATCAGGTTTTCTTCCAGAATGGTCCTGTATTTGGCTCCATCCATCTTCTCATCAATTTTAACCATCTTCCCTGTCCCTGCTGAAGAAAAGCAGGCCCAAACCATGATGCTGCCACCACCATGTTTGACAGTGGGGATGGTGTGTTCAGGGTGATGAGCTGTGTTGCTTTTACGCCAAACAATAACGTTTTGCATTGTTGCCAAAAAGTTCAATTTTGGTTTCATCTGACCAGAGCACCTTCTTCCACATGTTTGGTGTGTCTCCCAGGTGGCTTGTGGCAAACTTTAAACTACACTTTTTATGGATATCTTTAAGAAATGGCTTTCTTCTTGCCACTCTTCCATAAAGGCCAGATTTGTGCAATATACGACTGATTGTTGTCCTATGGACAGAGTCTCCCACCTCAGCTGTAGATCTCTGCAGTTCATCCAGAGTGATCATGGGCCTCTTGGCTGCATCTCTGATCAGTCTTCTCCTTGTATGAGCTGAAAGTTTAGAGGGACGGCCAGGTCTTGGTAGATTTGCAGTGGTCTGATACTCCTTCCATTTCAATATTATCGCTTGCACAGTGCTCCTTGGGATGTTTAAAGCTTGGGAAATCTTTTTGTATCCAAATTCGGCTTTAAACTTCTTCACAGCAGTATATCGGACCTGCCTGGTGTGTTCCTTGTTCTTCATGATGCTCTCTGCGCTTTTAACGGACCTCTGAGACTATCACAGTGCAGGTGCATTTATACGGAGACTTGATTACACACAGGTGGATTGTATTTATCATCATTAGTCATTTAGGTCAACATTGGATCATTCAGAGATCCTCACTGAACTTCTGGAGAGAGTTTGCTGCACTGAAAGTAAAGGGGCTGAATAATTTTGCACACCCAATTTTTCAGTTTTTGATTTGTTAAAAAAGTTTGAAATATCCAATAAATGTCGTTCCACTTCATGATTGTGTCCCACTTGTTGTTGTTTCTTCACAAAAAAATACAGTTTTATATCTTTATGTTTGAAGCCTGAAATGTGGCAAAAGGTCGCAAAGTTCAAGGGGGCCGAATACTTTCGCAAGGCACTGTATATATATATATATATCTATATTTTTTAAATTTTATTTATGATTTTGGATAATAAAAAAAAGGATACGATTTGTATAACATAAAATATATAATATAACGTATGCACCATTTTTAAAGGACGCAGTGTGTGTGTAGTGTATCGGTCTGTGTGTTGTGATCACCTGTGCTGGCCCACTTTCTCTGCCTCATCTCCTTCTTTTCAATCAGGATTAGTGGTCTGGATGTTGTTCCCAGAGAACTGTCCAATGGCTTTACCACATGGATAAACCTGTCTGTCAGTCTGAGTCACACATTCACACCCTCACTTCATCAAGAGGGAGTAGGACAGTACAGGTGCATCAAAGCTGGGACCGAGAGATCAAAGCTGTTTTTCAATCTCCAAGCCATCAGACTGTTAAACAGTCACTACTACCCAGTACCCTGCCCTGAACCTCAGTCACTGTTACTACTCGGTACCCTGCCCTGAACCTCAGTCACTGTTACTACCCTACCCGGTACCCTGCCCTGAACCTCAGTCACTGTTACTACCCTACCCGGTACCCTGCCCTGAACCTCAGTCACTGTTACTACCCTACCCGGTACCCTGCCCTGAACCTCAGTCACTGTTACTACCCTACCCGGTACCCTGCCCTGAACCTCAGTCACTGTTACTATCCGGTACCCTGCCCTGAACCTCAGTCTCTGTTACTATCCGGTACCCTGTCCTGAACCTCAGTCACTGTTACTACCCAGTTCCCTGCCCTGAACCTCAGTCACTGTTACTAGCCTGCTACTACCCAGTACTCTACCCTGAACCTTAGAGGCTGCTGCTCATGGAACACTGGTAACTTTAATAATGTTTACATACTGTTTTACCTACTTTAGACATATATGCTGTATTGTAGTCATGGCTCATCCTATATAACAGATGGCTTTGTATCTAGATTGTGTGTGCTGTTTTTATTGCTAGGCATTACTGCACTGTTGGAGCTAGAAGCGATTAACATCTGTGTACGCAATCAATAAACTTTTGATTTGACACACTATCATAGGGAAAACATGTCCTCCAACCTTAATTCAATCATCTTACAAATACCTAGACTTCAAGTTCACATACCTTATTTAGGTATAGGAAGACATTCAATTAATCCTCTTCATTCTTTATTAGCTGGAATTCATTCCTGGTTTAATGTTGTCGCCTACTTCAGATGTTGTTTACCATGGGCTGAGGTTTTTCTTCGCTAACCTTTCTGGTGGGCTGATGTAGAAAATGTCTGAATTTTTCCTATCGTATGTATGTTTCTACTGCAGCTTGGGCTGTGTTCAACAGAGAGAGGGATCTGACATGTTTCTACTGCAGCTTGGGCTGTGTTCAACAGAGAGAGGGATCTGACATGTTTCTACTGCAGCTTGGGCTGTGTTCAACAGAGAGAGGGATCTGACATGTTTCTACTGCAGCTTGGGCTGTGTTCAACAGAGAGAGGGATCTGACATGTTTCTACTGCAGCTTGGGCTGTGTTCAACAGAGAGAGGGATCTGACTCTTCTGGTTTTGTTTTTTTCTCCTCAGAAACTCGTTCTATGAGTCTCTGAAGCAGATTGGTGCCAGCCAGCATCAGGGCAACGCAGTTGGCATGGGAACGTATGAGACGGTGCAACACTTCAACGACATCAAGGAACATCTACACGTGGTCAAGAAGAACATCGAACACCTCATCACGCGCACTGGGGTTTGTCAATAACTTATTTGACTGTAAATCTCAGGCGTTATCCACATGTCTTTCTCAAATCTTTTCCTGATTCCTCGAACTTCGCCTCCTTCGCCAACCACATTGGAAGAGAAGATCCATGGTCCTTCTCCCTCAGACCTTCTCCTCCAATGTGTTTTGAGAAGACGGGAAAGAACGAAGACATGAGGAATCTAGATTTTTACTGTATATTTTTGTGTCTTATGCTGCGTGTAGAACCCCAGTGAAAAGCAGGTGATGAACTGCCCTGATCCCCCTCCAATGCCTTCCTGTTTGGGTACCACACACTTCCTGGTCTTTGTGGTCATCCAATCAGTCCTGTTCTTCAGCTACATTATGTACAAGTAAGAGCAATAATAAATAAATAGTATAACTAATACATTTAAAAAAATCTTATGTTTGTCATAACTCATCTCTTTCTCTCTCCTCAATTTCAACTCTCCTCTCTTCTCAATTTCAACTCTCTCCTCTCTTCTCAATTTCAACTCTCCCCTCTCTTCTCAATTTCAACTCTCCCCTCTCTTCTCAATTTCAACTCTCCTCTCTTCTCAATTTCAACTCTCTCCTCTCTTCTCAATTTCAACTCTCCTCTCTTCTCAATTTCAACTCTCCCCTCTCTTCTCAATTTCAACTCTCCCCTCTCTTCTCAATTTCAACTCTCTCCTCTCTTCTCAATTTCAACTCTCCCCTCTCTTCTCAATTTCAACTCTCTCCTCTCTTCTCAATTTCAACTCTCTCCTCTCTTCTCAATTTCAACTCTCTCCTCTCTTCTCAATTTCAACTCTCTCCTCTCTTCTCAATTTCAACTCTCTCCTCTCTTCTCAATTTCAACTCTCTCCTCTCTTCTCAATTTCAACTCTCTCCTCTCTTCTCAATTTCAACTCTCCCCTCTCTTCTCAATTTCAACTCTCCCCTCTCTTCTCAATTTCAACTCTCTCCTCTCTCTCATCTTTCTCTTTCCCCTCTCTTCTCAATTTCAACTCTCTCCTCTCTTCTCAATTTCAACTCTCTCCTCTCTTCTCAATTTCAACTCTCTCCTCTCTCTCATCTTTCTCTTTCCCCTCTCTTCTCAATTTCAACTCTCTCCTCTCTTCTCAATTTCAACTCTCCCCTCTCTTCTCAATTTCAACTCTCCCCTCTCTTCTCAATTTCAACTCTCTCCTCTCTTCTCAATTTCAACTCTCTCCTCTCTTCTCAATTTCAACTCTCTCCTCTCTTCTCAATTTCAACTCTCTCCTCTCTCTCATCTTTCTCTTTCTTCTCCCTCTACAGAAGTCAACAAGAAGCAGCAGCAAAGAAATTCTTTTGATGAAACACTCATCAATATAATGCCAATATGTAAATGAGAGACTGTTCATTTTTCTGGTTATTTTGGTTTTGTTTTTCAAAATTGTAAATTATTGTACTTGAAAATTAGGTTTTGTTTGAGAAGTTTCTTTTTTAATTTCTTAGTTTTAATTTGATCTGATGTTATGTATAGGGTATGTGAATGAATGCTCGTGTGGGACATTTTGTTAAAAGATTCCAAATATGATGTAATATATTCTATACAGTATTTTGACAAGTCGTTGGGTGATATTCTGATCTTTCGACTGATTTTTGATAAGTTCCCACTCTCAGAAAACAAAAACACCGACTGCCCGTTCACATAGCTTGGAAAACTGTGGATTTAATAAATGTGCAATTTTGTATGAATTCTGAACTGGGTTGAAGAAAAGCCACAGTGGATGTCCAATATGTGTGTCTTCTTGAATGGTTGAAACATGCCAATCTGGCATTTTTCTTTTTTCTTCTCAAGCAAATTTACATAAACAAAAAACAAACCAACATTTTTGTCTTTGTTCCTGTATGCCATCCTATTGTTTACATTTTGGTTTTCAGGTATTAAAAAAAGTTGCCTAATTGTTGTTAAATTTGACCTACTAGCCTGGTCCCAGATCTGTTTGCGCTATCGTCCTGTCGCTAAAGTTAAGGATCCCTTTTAAAGACATTAGCTTAATGCATGGCTTAGTGCTTAGTCTGGTCAAGGTTTGGTCTAAGGGAGGCACGGTAGACTGGTGTCTCTACAGTAGACTAATCCATCGATTAGGGCCAAATTCAAATGATTTCAATTGACTGATTTCCTTATATGAACTGTAACTCTAAAATATTTGAAATTGTATGTTGCGGTTATATTTTTTGTTCAGTGTATATTAGAAATAACTGTGATTGCATATGGGTCTCTCCAAACATGTTTGCATACCAGTAATATCAACAGCAACAAATGGAAACCTGTGAGTGCCTCAGCAGCAGGCATATTTCAACAAATGAATGGCACTGTGTCCTAAATAAAATGTTAGTTCATATTTAATCAAATGAATATATTAATCTAGGCATGCCATACAGTTAGCATGAGTACGGACTATGGGCCATTGGTATATGACGCCATGTCCTGCGGAGATACTTTTTGTTTATATAGCGTATGTGGACACCCCTTCAAATTAGTGGATTCAGCTATTTCAGTCACACCCGTTTGCTAAAATCGAGCACAAACCATGCAATCTCCATAGATGAACATTGACAGTAGAATGGCCTTACTGAAGAGCTCAGTGACTTTCATAGGATGCCACCTTTCCAACAAGTCAGTTTGTCAAATATCTGCCCTGCTAGAGCTGCCCCGGTCAACTGTAAGTGCTGTTATTGTGACGTGGAAACATCTAGGAGCAACAACGGCTCATCCGCTAAGTGGTAGGCCACACAAGCTCACAGAACAGGACCGCCAAGAGCTGTAGCACGTAAAAATGATCTGTCCTCCGTTCCAACACTCACTACCAAGTTCCAAACAGCAAGGTAAGCACAAGAAGTGTTCGTCGGGTGCTTCATGAAATGGGTTTCCACAGCCGAGCAGCCGCACACAAGCCTAAGATCATGCGCAATGCCAAGCGTCAGTTGGAGTGGTGTAAAGCTCATTGCCATTAAACTCTGGAGCAGTGGAAACGTGTTCTCTGGAATCACGCTTCACCATCTGGGAGTCCGACAGACAAATCGGGGTTTGGCAGATGCCAGGAGAAGCTACTTGCCCCAATGCATAGTGCCAACTGTAAAGTTTGGTGGCGGAGGAATAATGGACTGCTACAACATACGATTCTGTGCTTACAACTTTGTGGCCACAGGTTGGGTTAGGCCCTTTCCTGTTTCAGCATGACAATGCCCCAGTGCACAAAGTGAGGTCCATACAGAAATGGTTTGTCGAGATCAGTGTGGAAGAACATGACTGGCCTGCACAGAGCCCTGACGTCAACCCCATGGGCCACCTTAGGGATGAATTGGAACGCAGACTGCGAGCCAGGCCTAATCACCCAACATCAATGTTCCTCACTAATGCTCTTGTGGCCGAGTGGAAGTAAATTTCAAGATTTATGTCACAGTGAAATGCCTTTCATGCAAACTCAAAACCCAACAATTCAATAATCAATGACAATGTATTACTAGAAAAAAAAACAAGAAATAAGAAATGAAATACACGTAAATAAGCATACTATATGCAGGAAATATTTAAGTCCTTTCCAATACTATATTTACATGTGCAGGAATACTTGAGTGATGACGATAGATATGTATAGAGGTAAGGTGACGAGGCAACAGGATATAAGATAAACAGAGTAGCAGGAGCTTGCATGTGAGTCAGTATAAATGTATTGTTAATATTATGTGTGTGTGATCAGATGGAGTGACAGTGTGTTAGTGTGCATAGAGACTGAAAAAAAAGGTCAACTCGGTCCATGTTGCTATTTTGTTAGCTATTTATCAGTCGTATAGCTTGGGGATAGAAGCTGTTCAAGAGCCTGTTGGTGTCAGATCTATGGCTTGGGTGGTTGGGGTCTGACAATTTCCTGGTCATTCTTTTCACACCGCCTGGTATAGAGGCTTTCCACTAGATGTTGGAAGTCCCTGCACCAAATGTTCCAACATCTAGTGGAAAACCTTCCCAGAAGACTGGAGGCTGTTATAGCAGCAAAGGTGGGGACCAATTCCATATGAATGCAGATGATTATGGAATGAGATGTTCGACAAGCAGGTGTCCGCATACTTTTGGTCATGTAGTTTAACTTGTTGTGATTCAGCTGGTTATAGCAGCTGTGATGTGGATGCTGTTTCTCCTGAGCTACAGTATGATGTTAACCATTATACTTCCAGGTCACATCACCACCGTGACCTCTCACTAATCCTGATGGCATGTGTACAAATACCGGCTTTATCCTCTTGTCAGCCTCTGAGGGAATGTATGACCACATAGCGAGTGAAAATGAATATTGTAACACGTAAAACATTTATGTTTTAATGGACACCACTGGTGGTGAATGTGTCTCAATCCACATACAGCGCATTCGGAAAGTATTCAGGCCCCTTGACTTTTTCTACATTTTGTTACGTTAGACTTATTCTAAAATGTATTAAATAGTTTTTTTCCCTCATCAATCTACACACAATACCCCATAATGACAAAGCAAAAACAAGTTTAGAATTGTTTTTGTTTTTTTCTAATAAATTTGCTATCACATTTACATAAGTATTCAGACCCTTTACTCAGTACTTTGTTTAAGCACCTTTGGCAGCGATTACAGCGTTGAGTCTTCTTGGGTGTGACGCTACAAACTTGGCACATCTGTATTTTTCTCTGCAGATCCTCTCAAGCTCTGTCAGGTTGGATGGGTGTTAGAGGGATTTTGTTCCTATGTGTTCATTAAACCAATGCAATTAATACATTCTGTCTGTTTCTAAGAATTTGTAAGGTTCTTATTTAAATAAAACTGACAGAGATCAGTCAACTTAGCCAATAGCGTTTATTCTCGAGAGCTCTGGTCATAATACCATGTACATTGGTTTATATACCTCACATTTCATCATAAATGTCCCTCCTCCTCAGATACAATAGCAACATAGTTCACAAGTCGTCTCACATTGTCTGCCACCTGTTAAACAATCTTCTACAAGCCCAAGGTCTCTCCCCTCCCTGGGTGGGGACAGAATGTCCTGTAAGGAACACAGTATTATATCTACTACAAGCCCAAGGTCTCTCCCCTCCCTGGGTGGGGACAGAATGTCCTGTAAGGAACACCGTATTCTATCTACTACAAGCCCAAGGTCTCTCCCCTCCCTGGGTGGGGACAGGATGTCCTGTAAGGAACACAGTATTCTATCTTCTACAAGCCCAAGGTCTCTCCCCTCCCTGGGTGGGGACAGAATGTCCTGTAAGGAACACAGTATTCCATCTACTACAAGCCCAAGGTCTCTCCCCTCCCTGGGTGGGGACAGAATGTCCTGTAAGGAACACAGTATTCTATCTACTACAAGCCCAAGGTCTCTCCCCTCCCTGGGTGGGGACAGAATGTCCTGTAAAGAACACAGTATTCCATCTACTACAAGCCCAAGGTCTCTCCCCTCCCTGGGTGGGGACAGGATGTCCTGTAAGGAACACCGTATTCCAGCCGGTCTGATGATAGCTCCATTTGTCTCTAACAAGGAACAGAAAGTCCTTGTTCTAATTCTTGACTAAAACTACACACGTTAGATGTAGTGTTATGATTCCAATAAGATTCATACAATCATACAGTGACAGGGTAGTATTCGGTTAGTTATATTTCTACGTTAAATGTATACATAATTTAGTCATTATACATATAAATCCCATAACAATGGGGAGAGTCGCTGCACAGCTACTTTCAGGTCTCCCCAGAGTTGTTTGATTGGGTTCAAGTCCGGGCTCTGGCTCGGCCACTCAAGGACATTCAGAGACTTGTCCCGAATTCACTCTGGCGTTGTCTTGGCTGTGTGCTTAGGGTCGTTGTCCTGTTGGAAGGTGAACCTTCACCCCAGTCTGAGGTCCTGAACGCTCTGGAGCAGGTTTTCATCAAGGATCTTTTTGTACTTTGCTCCGTTTATCTTTCCCTTGAGCCTGACTAGCCTGACTGTCACTGAAAAAGCTCCCCACAGCATGATGCTGCCACCACAATGCTTTACCGAAGGGATGGCCCCAATTGCTCAGTTTGGCTGGGCGGCCAGCTCTAGGAAGAGTCTTGGTGGCTCCAAACTTCTTCCATTTATAAATGATGGAAGCCACTGTTCTTGGGGACATTCAATGCTGCGGACATTTTTTGGTACCCTTCCCCAGATCTGTGCCTCGACACAATCCTGTCTCGGAGCTCTACGGACAATTCCTTCGACCTCACGGCTTGGTTTTTGCTCTGCCATGCACTGTCAACTGTGTGCCTTTCCAAATCATGTCCAATTGAATTCAATCAAGTTAGTTGTAGAAATATCTCAAGGATGGTCAATGGAAACAGGATACACCTGAACTCATTTTAGAGTCTCATAGTAAAGTGACTGAATACTTAGGTAAATAAGATAATTCTGTTTTTCAATTTTAATACATTTGCAAAAGATGTTTTCGCTTCGTCATTATGGGGCATTGTGTGTAGATTGATGAGGATTTGTATTTATTTAATCAATTTTAGAATAAGGCTGTAATGTAGCAAAATTTGGGAAAAGTCAAGAGGTCTGAAAACTTTCCGAAAGTACTGTACGTTCTGCCATTAGTTTCCTCTCTCTCTCTCTTGCTGTCTTTCTCTCCTCCCTCAAATGGAATAGGGTATATGTTAGATGCACACCTTAATCTGTTATTGTCAGACTGCATTGTTGCAGTGTCACTCGTCATAAATTTCACAGGAAACTGCCTCCTTCACCCGCCTCCCCGCCACAGTACAGCACAGTACAGTACAGTACAACGCAGTACAGCACAGTACAGTACAACGCAGTACAGTACAGTACAGTGTAGCACAGTACAGTACAGTACAACGCAGTACAGTACAGCACAGTACAGTGTAGCACAGTACAACGCAGTACAGTACAGCAAACTGCAATCAACAGTGTAGCTATAGAAAAGGGCAAATGCTATGGTTATAAAATTCAGCTTGTCTGTCTGTAATTTCATACCAATTATGAAGAACATCAGCGTTTGATGATAAGAATATGAAAGTATACAACCCTGCATTCTGCACTCTCTGTACACAAATGTACGTTGCGTTATTCTTCATGCTGTTACATAAAGATTTCTTTATATAACTCCAGCCCTCAGTTCCCCCCACCCCCAGTTCCTCCAGCCCTCAGCCCCCCTCATTTCCCCCACAGCTCCTCCAGCCCTCAGCCCCCAGCTCCCTCAGCCCCCCTCAGCTCCTCCAGCACTCAGCCCCCTCAGCTCCTCCAGCCCTCAGCTCTCCCCCAACTCCAACTCCAAATCCTCCAGCCCTCAGCCCCCCAGTTCCTCCAGCCCTCAACAACCCCCACCACCACCACCCTCAGCACCTCTCCCCCCAGCCCCAGCCCCAGCCCCCCAGTTCCTCCAGCCCTCAACAACCCCCCACCACCACCCTCAGCTCCTCCAGCCCTCAGTTCCCCCTCCTCCCCCACCCTCAGCTCTTCCAGCCCTCAGCTCCCCCTCATCCCCCACCCTCAGCTCCTCAGCTCCTCCAGCCCTCAGCTCCCCCTCCTCCCAACTCATCCAGGATATAAACAGATATCTCTGGCAGATGGGAGGGGCCAAACCTTGTTCAGTAATGTGATTAACTAGCAGTGGGCGGGCGGATGCAACAACTAATGTGACAGGGGAACAAGAATGTCTTGGGATCTTGAAATCCCCAAAAATTTGACTGTGACCTTTTGCATTGTGCTATACACCAATTCTGTCATTGATTGAACCTGTCCCATTTATCAATATCAATCCTTAAAGTTGTGTGTTAAAAATAGAGGCAGAAAACCAGGCCATCTGCCTCTTAGCATCGTGGGGCTGTAGTGAGGTTTAATCCAGATTACGGCTGACCGTATTTTTTGTTGTTGGTGTCTGTTCCCTGGCCGTCAGTGCATCCTTCATTACACACCCAGGCAGCAGGACAGGTTAGCTAGACAGAATATACAGGATCCCATTGGATCTAACCAACCGCTAGCAATCCCAACCCAACGGTAGAAGCCAGGGAAGCAACTAGTCCTATTTACAATAATATAATATCTATATATCCTAGTACAGCAGAACTCCATAGGGGATCAAGATGTTCCTAATCAAGACCATGATGCCTAACCCACTGGCTGGTTTGAATCCTATGGGTGGAGGAGAGGAGGAAGCGGAGGCGGCCCCTGCAGACCCGGCCAAGGCAGCAGGGATGACACGCGAGGAGTATGAGGAGTACCAAAAACAGTTGGTGGAGGAGAAGTAAGTAACCTTCCCTGACTGCCGAGTTACCTCCATTTTGTTTTGGTGTTGTTGGATCATCAATGGCTATGAGACAACATGGCTGGCTAACTCTACAGAGTGTCGGCTCCACCACCCCTATTCTATCTGACCTTGACAAGCACCATGCAGCAATTCTGCAGGAAATCACCTTGCAAATGATTTGTTAATTTGAAATGTTGTTGAATTCATAACTTAAATGTATCAACATTTAATCCTGACGTTACAGATTACAATTTGTTTCTTTTTGCACTATTTATTTTCTTGATGGTTTTGTCACTCAAGGTCAGAGCAGACACCTTAACTCAAACTGCAATTTTTACAACCACGACCACCATTACACAATTCATCTCTGATCATTGACCCTCTGCTGTGATATCAACAATGCTTTTTGAAGCCAGACTGGCTTACTGACATTGAATTTGAATAACACTCAAAAGGATCGGTGCTAAAATGAAGTAAAATAGTCTCTAAAATAGTCTGTAAAATAGTCTGTAAAATAGTCTCTAAAATGGTTTGTAAAATTAGTCTGTAAAATAGTCTTACATTTTGAAAAGTGAATTCAGTTCAGTCTAATTTCGAGCCTGAACTATTAAGACTCCAGGAGGATTTTAAAATGGCTGCTGAATTTCACCCATGGTGATTTAATTGAACTGCGACGTTGTAGGAGGAGCTTTGATGGTGAAGTGAAAAATCACAGATCAAAAGTAATCTTACTGCCTATGTCTATCTCGAATCATTTCAACACTCTGTCCAGTTTATTCATCCATATCCACAATTTCAGACAGGTACTAGTTGACAAACAGGAGGAAGAGCCCATAACTGTGGGTTCACTGCCATGGCAGCCATTTTGTTTTATTATGTAAAATGATGTGGCTGCTGCCGAGTAGGGCATGTTCAGTGACTGTCCAAAACATTAACTCGCAATCTCTGGATTCTATTAAATTAGATTCAAATGGTATGTTACATCACAGCATAGTTGAAAGATACTGTATGTTGTGTAGAAATACAAAGAGTGTGGTCAGCAGAGATAGGTGGGATGGGCTGAGGGAAACTGAGGGTTGGGATTTGGAACTGGCGACAACAGAGGGAGAGTTTTTTTGGGGTGAGGGAGGGGGGTCTTGGATGGTTGATGGCCTGGCTGTTAGGATCTTGGGCTGGTGGCTGCTAGGTCGCTGGTTCGGGTCCCCGTTTTGACTTGGTGGGAGATCTTTTGACGTGCCCTTGAGCTGGGCACTTGACCCTGGTTGCTCCTGTGGGTCTCTCTGGATGGGAGTCTTTTAGATGACCAAATGTCAATGTTGAGCTGCTTCGCTGCGGGTAAATTGTATGTTTAAACATTCAATAAAATTAAGATTTTTTTTACATTTATTTAAGCAATCAACAAATGAGACCATAAAGGTTACATTATTTGTGTGTAATAATTTTCTATATTGCAACAACATATAGCATAGCCTTAGCCTAACACTGACATGTTACAAGCATTTCGCTACACTCGCAATAACATCTGCTAACCATGTGTATGTGACCAATAATAATATTTGATTTAATTTGACATGTTGATGTTTTACAGAAATATAATCTTCTGATGGACGCTTCAGCCAAACCAGATTATGTAACCAGATTATGTAACCAGATTAGCCCTTCCTCCCATGATTTAGTGAACAATGGCTGCACACAGATCTGATGCTAAATGTTAAAGCACTTTTACTTAAAGCCTGCCGTTATAATGCATTATAAGAGCTTGTATGACCACCTTATAACCATCTTGTATTCCTCATTTTGTGTTGGGTGTCTTCGGCCTGTGAGTCTCGGAGCAGAGCAGGAGTTAGTGTTATACAGGGAGTGTACAAAACATTAGGAACACCTTGCTAATATTGAGTTGACCCCCTTTTGCCCTCAGAAAAGCCTCAATTCATTGGGAAACTACAAGGTGTCCAACGCGTTGGCCCATGTTGACTCCAATGCTTCCCAAAGTTGTGTGAAGTTGGCTGGATGTCCTTTGGGTGGTGGGTCATTCTTGATACACATAGGAAAATGTTGAGCGTGAAAAACCCAGCAGCATTGCAGTTCTTGGCACACTCAAACTGGTGCGCCTGGCACTTACTACCATACCCCGTTCAAAGGCACTTAAATATTTTGTCTTGCCCATTCACCTTCTGAATGGCACACATACACAATCCATGTCTCAATTGTCTCAAGGCTTAAAAATCCTTATTTTATTGCTTCTTCTACACTGATTTGAAGTGGATTTAGCAAGTGACATCAATAAGGATTCATAGCTTTCACCTGGATTCACTTGTTCAGTCTATGTCATGGTAATGTTTTGTACAATCAGTGTACTGTTTCTGTGTTGGGTAATTTGTCCTAATCCTCAATCTGGCCCAAGCCCTCAATCTGGCCAACTAATAATCCTCACGTTTAATTGGCTAGGGGAAACAGTTCCCTCTCCACAGCGACCAATGAGGTTGGTACATATACATGCTGCCCTATATACATAGACTTAAAATCACTGACCACTTTAATAATGGAACACTAGTCACTTTAATTATGTTTCCATATTTTGCATTACTCATCTCATATGAACAACACCATTCAAAAGTTTGGGGTCACTTAGAAATGTCATTGTATTTTAAAGAAAAGCTTTTTTTTTGTCCATTAAAATAACATCAAAGTGATCAGAAATACAGTGTAGAAATTATTAATGTTGTAAATGACTATTGTAGCTGGAAACTGCTGATTTTTTAATGGAATATCTACATAGATGTACAGAGGCCCATTATCAGCAACCATCACTCCTGTGTTCCAATGACACGTTGTGTTAGCTAACCCAAGTTTATCATTTTAAAAGGCTGATTGATCATTAGAAAACCCTTTGGCAAATATGTTAGCACAGCTGAAAACTGTTGTCCTGATTAAGAGCAAATAAACTGGCCTTCTTTAGACTAGTTGAGTATCTGGAGCATCAGCATTTGTGGGTTCAATTACGGGATCAAAATGGCCAGAAACAAAATACTTTCTTCTGAAACTCGCCAGTCTATTCTTGTTCTGAGAAATGAAGGCTATTCCATGCGAGAAATTGCCAATAAACTGAAGATCTCGTACAATGCTGTATACTACTCCCTCACAGTACAGCGCAAACTGGCCCTAACCAGAATAGAAAGAGGAGTGAGAGGCCCCAGTGCACAACTGAGCAAGAGGACAAGTACATCAGAATGTCTAGTTTGAGAAACAGACGCCTCACACGTCCTCAACTGGCAGCATCATTAAATAGTACCCAGAAAACACCGTCTCAACATCAACAATGAAGAGGTGACTGTGATGCTGGCCTTCTAGGCAGAGTTGCAAAGAAAAAGCCATATCTCAGACTGGCCAATTAAAATAAAATATTAAGATGGGCAAAAGAACACAAACACTGGACAGAGGAGCTCTGCCTAGAAGGCCAGCATCCCGGAGTCGCCTCTTCACTGTTGACGTTGTGACTGGACAGAGGAACTCTGCCTAGAAGGCCAGCATCCCGGAGTCGCCTCTTGACTGTTGGTAATCGAACCCACAAATGCTGATGCTCCAGATACTCAACTAGTCTAAAGAAGGCCTGTTTTATTGCTTATTTAATTAGCACAACAGATTTCAGCTATGCTAACATAATTGCAAAATTGTTTTCTAATGCCTTTTAAAATGATAAACTTGGATTAGCTAACACAACGTGTCATTGGAACAGGAGTGATGGTTGCTGATAATGGACCTCTGTACATCTATGTAGATATTCCATTAAAAAATCTGCAGTTTCCAGCTACAATAGTCATTTACAACATTAACAATGTCTACACTGTATTTCTGATCAATTTGATGTTATTTTAATGGCCATAAACAAGGACATTTCTAAGTGACCCCAACCTTTTGAACGGCAGTGCACATACTGTATTCTATTACATTCTATATTCTTAGTCTATGCCGCTTTGACATTACTCGTCCAAATATTTATTTCCTTTACTTTAGATTTGTGTGTATTGAGTATATGTTGTGAAATTGTTAGATATTACTTGTTAGATATTACTGCACTGTTGGAGCTAGAAACACAAGCATTTCGCTACACCCGCAATAACATCTGGTAAACACGTGTATGTGACCAATAACATTTTATTTGAAAATGGCCAAGAGATTTGTTGTGTTACAAATGGCACCCTATTCTCTTTAGTGTGCAGTACTTTTAAACAGGGCCGTAGGGAATCCCATAGGGCTCTGGCCAAAATAAATAATATGTTGTATTGTCACATACACCCGATAAGTGCAGTGAAATGTGTTGTTATTCAGGGTGAGAGAGGGCCACCTTGTCTGCTCGAGTATTCAAAACAGCATTATTATGGTTATCGGCCCAACGCTCTAACCACTAGGCTAGTGCATTATATAGAGAATGGGGCTCTAACCACTAGGCTAGTGCATTATATAGAGAATAGGGCTCTAACCACTAGACTAGTGCATTAGAGAATAGGGCTCTAACCGCTAGGCTAGTGCATTATATAGAGAATAGGGCTCTAACCGCTAGGCTAGTGCATTATATAGAGAATAGGGCTATAACCACGAGGCTAGTGCATTAGAGAATAGGGCTCTAACCACTAGGCTATTAGTGCATTAGAGAATTGGGCTCTAACCGCTAGGCTAGTGCATTAGAGAATAGGGCTATAACCGCTAGGCTAGTGCATTATATAGAGAATAGGGCTCTAACCGCTAGGCTAGTGCATTAGAGAATAGGGCTCTAACCACTAGCATGGTGCATTAGAGAATAGGGCTCTAACCGCTAGGCTAGTGCATTAGAGAATAGGGCTCTAACCGCTAGCATGGTGCATTAGAGAATAGGGCTCTAACCGCTAGGCTAGTGCATTAGAGAATAGGGCTCTAACCGCTAGGCTAGTGCATTATATAGAGAATAGGGCTCTAACCACTAGGCTAGTGCATTATAGAGAGAATAGGGTTATAACCGCTAGGCTAGTGCATTAGAGAATAGGGCTCTAACCACTAGCATGGTGCATTAGAGAATAGGGCTCTAACCGCTAGGCTAGTGCATTATAGAGAGAATAGGGCTCTAACCCACTAGGCTAGTGCATTATAGAGAGAATAAGGCTCTAACCACTAGGCTAGTGCATTATATAGAGAATAGGGCTCTAACCGCTAGGCTAGTGCATTATATAGAGAATAGGGCTCTAACCACTAGGCTAGTGCATTAGAGAATAGGGCTCTAACTGCTGGGCTAGTGCATTAGAGAATAGGGCTCTAACCACTAGGCTAGTGCATTATATAGAGAATAGGGCTCTAACTGCTAGGCTAGTGCATTATAGAGAGAATAAGGCTCTAACCGCTAGCATGGTGCATTAGAAAATAGGGCTCTAACCACTAGGCTAGTGCATTAGATAGAGAATAGGGCTCTAACCGCTAGGCTAGTGCATTAGTGAATAGGGCTATAACCGCTAGGCTAGTGCATTAGAGAATAGGGCTCTAACCGCTAGCATAGTGTATTATATAGAGAATAGGGCTCTAACCGCTAGGCTAGTGCATTATATAGAGAATAGGGCTCTAACCACCTGGTACATTATATAGAGAATAGGGTTCTAACTGCTAGGCTAGTGCCTTAGTGAATAGGGCTCTAACTGCTTGGCTAGTGCATTATAGAGAGAATAAGGCTCTAACCACTAGGCTAGTGCATTATATAGAGAATAGGGCTCTAACCGCTAGGCTAGTGCATTCGAGAATAGGGCTCTAACCACTAGGCTAGTGCATTAGAGAATAGGGCTCTAACTGCTGGGCTAGTGCATTAGAGAATAGGGCTCTAACCACTAGGCTAGTGCATTATATAGAGAATAGGGCTCTAACTGCTAGGCTAGTGCATTATAGAGAGAATAAGGCTCTAACCGCTAGCATGGTGCATTAGAAAATAGGGCTCTAACCACTAGGCTAGTGCATTAGATAGAGAATAGGGCTCTAACCGCTAGGCTAGTGCATTAGTGAATAGGGCTATAACCGCTAGGCTAGTGCATTAGAGAATAGGGCTATAACTGCTAGCATAGTGTATTATATAGAGAATAGGGCTCTAACCGCTAGGCTAGTGCATTATATAGAGAATAGGGCTCTAACCACCTGGTACATTATATAGAGAATAGGGTTCTAACTGCTAGGCTAGTGCCTTAGTGAATAGGGCTCTAACTGCTTGGCTAGTGCATTATATAGAAAATAGGGCTATAACCGCTAGGGTAGTGCATTATATAGAGAATAGGGAGCCACTTGGATCCAACCAAGGATTCTCATAATGATTATCCTAAAGTCAATACACTAATGAGTTGACCATGGGTTGTATAATCTGACTGCCCAATGCCTATTGACATGCTACGGGTTGTGATGACATGCTACGGGTTGTATTGACATGCTACGGGTTGTGTTGACATGCTACGGGTTGTGTTGACATGCTACGGGTTGTGTTGACATGCTAAGGGTTGTGTTGACATGCTACGGGTTGTCATGACATGCTGCGGGTTGTCATGACATGCTGCGGGTTGTCATGACATGCTACGGGTTGTGATGACATGCTACAGGTTGTGTTGACATGCTACGGGTTGTCATGACATGCTGCGGGTTGTCATGACATGCTACATGTTGTCATGACATGCTGCGGGTTGTCATGACATGCTGCGGGTTGTCATGACATGCTACGGGGTTGTGATGACATGCTACGGGTTGTGTTGACATGCTACGGGTTGTCATGACATGCTGCGGGTTGTCATGACATGCTACGGGTTGTCATGACATGCTGCGGGTTGTCATGACATGCTACGGGTTGTCATGACATGCTACGGGTTGTCATGACATGCTGCGGGTTGTCATGACATGCTACAGGTTGTCATGACATGCTGCGGGTTGTCATGACATGCTGCGGGTTGTCATGACATGCTACGGGTTGTGATGACATGCTACATGTTGTGTTGACATGCTACGGGTTGTCATGACATGCTACGGGTTGTCATGACATGCTGCGGGTTGCGATGACATGCTGCGGGTTGCGATGACATGTTACGGGTTGTGATGACATGTTACGGGTTGTGATGTCATGTTACGGGTTGTGATGTCATGTTACGAGTTGTGATGACATGTTACGGGTTGTGATGTCATGTTACGGGTTGTCATGTCATGTTACGGGTTGTGATGTCATGTTACGGGTTGTGATGTCATGCTATGGGTTGTGATGAAATGCTATGGGTTGTGATGACATGCTATGGGTTGTGATGACATGCTAAGGGTTGTGATGACATGCTATGGGTTGTGATGTCATGCTATGGGTTGTGTTGACATGCTACGGGTTGTATTGACATGCTACGGGTTGTGATGACATGCTATGGGTTGTGATGACATGCTACGGGTTGTGATGTCATGTTACGGGTTGTGATGTCATGTTACGGGTTGTGATGACATGCTATGGGTTGTGATGACATGTTACGGGTTGTGATGTCATGTTACGGGTTGTGATGTCATGCTACGGGTTGTGTTGACATGCTACGGGTTGTCATGACATGCTGCGGGTTGTCATGACATGCTACGGGTTGTCATGACATGCTGCGGGTTGTCATGACATGCTACGGGTTGTCATGACATGCTGCGGGTTGTCATGACATGCTACAGGTTGTCATGACATGCTGCGGGTTGTCATGACATGCTACGGGTTGTCATGACATGCTACGGGTTGTCATGACATGCTGCGGGTTGTCATGACATGCTACGGGTTGTCATGACATGCTGCGGGTTGTCATGACATGCTACGGGTTGTGATGACATGCTACAGGTTGTGTTGACATGCTACGGGTTGTCATGACATGCTACGGGTTGTGATGACATGCTACGGGTTGTCATGACATGCTGCGGGTTGTCATGACATGCTGCGGGTTGCGATGACATGCTGCGGGTTGCGATGACATGTTACGGGTTGTGATGACATGTTACGGGTTGTGATGTCATGTTACGGGTTGTGATGTCATGTTACGGGTTGTGATGACATGTTACGGGTTGTGATGTCATGTTACGGGTTGTCATGTCATGTTACGGGTTGTGATGTCATGTTACGGGTTGTGATGTCATGCTATGGGTTGTGATGAAATGCTATGGGTTGTGATGACATGCTACGGGTTGTGATGACATGCTAAGGGTTGTGATGACATGCTATGGGTTGTGATGTCATGCTATGGGTTGTGTTGACATGCTACGGGTTGTATTGACATGCTACGGGTTGTGATGACATGCTATGGGTTGTGATGACATGCTACGGGTTGTGATGTCATGTTACGGGTTGTGATGTCATGTTACGGGTTGTGATGACATGCTATGGGTTGTGATGACATGTTACGGGTTGTGATGTCATGTTACGGGTTGTGATGTCATGTTACGGGTTGTGTTGACATGCTACGGGTTGTGTTGACATGCTACGGGTTGTGATGACATGCTATGGGTTGTGATGTCATGCTATGGGTTGTGTTGACATGCTACGGGTTGTATTGACATGCTACGGGTTGTGATGACATGCTATGGGTTGTGATGACATGCTATGGGTTGTGATGACATGCTACGAGTTGTCATGTCATGCTATGGGTTGTGTTGACATGCTACGGGTTGTATTGACATGCTACGGGTTGTGTTGACATGCTACGGGTTGTGATGACATGCTACGGGTTGTGATGACATGCTACGGGTTGTCATGACATGCTACGGGTTGTCATGACATGCTGCGGGTTGTCATGACATGCTACGGGTTGTCATGACATGCTACGGGTTGTCATGACATGCTACGGGTTGTGATGATATGCTACGGGTTGTGTTGACATGCTACGGGTTGTGATGACATGCTACGGGTTGTGATGACATGCTACGGGTTGTGATGACATGCTACGGGTGGTGATGACATGCTACGGGTTGTGTTGACATGCTACGGGTTGTGATGACATGCTACGGGTGGTGATGACATGCTACGGGTTGTGTTGACATGCTACGGGTGGTGATGACATGCTACGGGTTGTGATGACATGCTACGGGTGGTGATGACATGCTACGGGTTGTGATGACATGCTACGGGTTGTGATGACATGCTACGGGTTGTGTTGACATGCTACGGGTTGTGTGACATGCTACGGGTTGTGATGACATGCTACGGGTTGTGATGACATGCTACGGGTTGTGATGACATGCTACGGGTTGTGATGACATGCTACGGGTTGTGTTGACATGCTACGGGTTGTGATGATATGCTACGGGTTGTGATGATATGCTACGGGTTGTGCTGACATGCTACGGGTTGTGTGACATGCTACGGGTTGTGTTGACATGCTACGGGTTGTGTTGACATGCTACGGGTTGTGATGACATGCTACGGGTTGTGCTGACATGCTACGGGTTGTGTGACATGCTACGGGTTGTGTTGATATGCTACGGGTTGTGTTGACATGCTACGGGTTGTGATGACATGCTACGGGTTGTGATGATATGCTACGGGTTGTGTAAAACCATAATAATGACACAGGAGGAAAGCAGTTGAAACGTTGGTTTAATCCATTACTATCATTGGAGCCATAGACTTTACAGCCTTTGATGTTTCTAAATAGGAGGAAAGCAAGCAGCACATTAGATGATAAAGACATAAATAGTAACTATGTATTATAGCAGCCAGCCCAGACATCCTCCATGTTCTCTTGTCAAATTCCAGAAGAATCATATGACTGAACAGTGAGAATATGTAGTGTGAACCTCCTTACCTCTTTACCTAAACCCATCTGATGGTTTACCCATGAGACATGTAGCATGTCGTTAAGGTCAACCTCCGTAAGCGCTGCATCCTCTTAGCTTCACAGTATCATGTGTTGCATTAGTATGGTATATTGACTGTCCCTTTGGTTGAAACAAGATCATACTCAGACCGTTATTGTTGTATGAATACAAATGAAACAAGTATACAGTATGCATGCATATAAAGTTATCCATTATGTGGTCACACTATATATAAATTAATTCATCAATCAATTAATCAATCATTTATTTTCTCTGTTGTTCAGGATGGAGAGAGATGCCGACTTCTTACACAAGAAAGCTGAGAGGGCAACTCTGCGGGTGTGCCTACGAGACAAGTACAGACTCCCAAAGGTGACAACCCATTCCTCCTGAATTACAACCTGTTCAGCCCCCTGTGACAACCCATTTCTCCTGAATTACAATCTTTTCAGCCCCCTGTGACAACCCATTTCTCCTGAATTACAATCTTTTCAGCCCCCTGTGACAACCCATTTCTCCTGAATTACAACCTGTTCAGCCCCCTGTGACAACCCATTTCTCCTGAATTACAATCTTTTCAGCCCCCTGTGACAACCCATTTCTCCTGAATTACAATCTTTTCAGCCCCCTGTCACTCTCTAGAGTAGATGTTTTCAACTTTACTTTGCTTCCTGAATTCTGCACTGTTTTATGTTTACATACTGTAGAGCAAATGTTAAAATAGCAAACACGTTCATTGCTCAGATGCAGAGACCTTTGGATGGAACAATGAGGTTATGTAATTTTACATTTAACATGTATTTAACTAGGCAAGTCAGTTAAGAACAAATTCTTATTTACAATGACGGCCAACCCCGGACGACACTGGGCCAATTGTGTGCCGCCCTATGGGACTCCCAAACACGGCCGGTTGTGATACAGCCCGGATTCGAACCAGGGTGTCTGTATTGACGCCTCTAGCGCTGTGGTGAACACCTCCAATGGTTGAGCCTGACGTGCAGTGGTTGATGTTTACAGGCCAGACGCTGTTTTTATCCCTTGGCCTAGTACATGGGCAGTTTACCTTAGGCCGTACAGCGGGAGGTGGAGGTGGCTACCTGCCAGCAGATTACGGTGAGGGCAAGATGTTCCATAAAAGGCCTGGAGACTTGACATGGTGTCCTATATTGTGCCGTGGGCTTAAAACAAGACCAGAAGCCATCTGCTCTGCTAGGTGTTAATGTGGCTCTGGGGAGTGAAGACTGTGTTGGTTGAGCGACGTTGACAGCCACAACAACCACATCTAGGTTAGATTCTGTAGAATCATCTACTGAATCTGTTTGGATCTATTGAAAGCTGCTTGATAAGGAAGATATTTTTAACCAGTTGTTATGACGAGCGAAAATAAGGTACAGTTGGATTTCTGATTTTATATACGTCATTACTGAAAGAAAAGGCGATAACAATTTGATTTGTATAGCTATATTACCACTACCATTTATAAAACTGTGCTTACAGTAGCAAAAAGCAGAATATATATAAATATTATTTAAATATTGAAAATAAATCATCCTGACTGAGGTGAACGTAAATGGCTTCTGTGTTTGCTTTTTGCAGAATGCCTCTCACAAGTCATTCAGTTCAATATTCAATCTTCTTGTTAGTTATTTTCATTTCTATATGTGGAAGGACACTTCAAAACAATAGACAACATATTCATATATCATGAATAGGTACTGATTCAGTTTTGTTTGCGTGTTAGTTTAAATAGAAATGTTCATGACAAAGGCTATACAACCTATACAATGACTATTGAGTCCAGCAAGTATAGTTTCACCATAACAGACAACCCAACATAAAGATTATTTTAAATTAGATTAAAGGCATTGTACAAGACAGTCATCACAACTGATGAACAATGAATGGTGGAATAATGTGATTGTATATAGTAACTGCAAAATCTGGCATGTTTAACTAATGGAATTAGTCTCTTGTGTAAGACTGTGGCGGACATCTTTAGAATCCTCACACCTGGCCGTCGTCATGGTTTACAACGGAAAGGCTAACGCAGATTTCAGATCAGCCTTCCTCGAGTTTAGAACGTAGGTTCCAATAGGTTCTAGAATGGAGGTTTCAACAGGTTCTAGAATGTAGGTTTGAGGTTGCTGCATTTTCTTCAGTCAATCTGTTCCTTCTTCTTCTTTATTGCATTAAGTGTGCTCAAACTAAGGATCCCTAAGTGACCATTTGTTTTCACCAGTGAGGTATTAAAACGAGGCTCATCCCGTGCCTTGCGTGTGGTTGTGTGTAGTTTTGCAGGATACCAGGTTGTGTCAGAGGAACACCCTAAAACTTATCAAAGACTCCCGCCACTGTCTGTACTCTCTGCTGCCACACAGCAAGCGGTACCGGAGCGCCATACCTGGGACCTAAAAGCTCCTGAACAGCTTCTACCCCAAAGTTAAAAGACTGCTGAACAGTTAATCAAATGGCTACCCGGACATTCTGCTTTTCACCCCCTACTTATATCTACATATTACCTCAATCAATCACCTAACCAAACCTACATGTACAAATTACCTCAATCAATCACCCCAACACCCTCATACCTCACCCCCTACTTATATCTACAAATTACCTCAATCAATCACCCCAACACCCTCATACCTCACCCCTACTTATATCTACAAATTACCTCAATCAATCACCCCAACACCCTCATACCTCACCCCCTACTTATATCTACAAATTACCTCAATCAATCACCCCAACACCCTCATACCTCACCCCCTACTTATATCTACAAATTACCTCAATCAATCACCCCAACACCCTCATACCTCACCCCCTACTTATATCTACAAATGACCTCAATCAATCACCCCAACACCCTCATACCTCACCCCCTACTTATATCTACATATTACCTCAATCAATCACCCCAACACCCTCATACCTCACCCCCTACTTATATCTACATATTACCTCAATCAATCACCCCAACACCCTCATACCTCACCCCCTACTTATATCTACATATTACCTCAATCAATCACCCCAACACCCTCATACCTCAGTACACTGACTCAGTACCGGTACTTTATAGCCTTTATTTACCCTTGCCATTGTTATTTTATTGTGTTACTATTTATAAAAAATAAAAAAATTACATCTATTTGTAAATGTTCCTACTTTTTAACTGCATTGTTGGGAAAGGGGTCGTAAGTAAACATTTCACAGTGAAGTCTACACTTGTTGTATTCATCTCATTTATTTGATGTCTCCATGTTTTACTAGCTAATCTAACATCTGTCTCTACAGAGCGAGACTGTCTGTCTGTCTCGGTAGCTAATCCAATGTACTGCAAAGCACTTTGTGACAACTGCTGACATAAAAACATCAGTTATGAATGAATTTGATTTATTTGTATTGATTTCATTGATAGATTGATTTATTGATTGATTATCTGTGTTGGTCTAGCTGTAGTATGGTATCTTTCTATCACACTAGCTAATCTGATGTCTGTGCTGGCCCCTACAGAGACCAGAGTGTAACTGTAGAAGATATCTCTGTCTCACACGCGGACGCTGTGTTGTTGATGTCTTGTTTCTACAGATCCAGCATGAGGCAGGAGTATAGCTGCAGTAGGCTGTCTGTCTCACTAGTTAATCTGACGCCTGTGTTGTTGATGTCTTGTTTCTACAGATCCAGCACGAGGCAGGAGTATAGCTGCAGTAGGCTGTCTGTCTCACTAGTTAATCTGACGCCTGTGTTGTTGATGTCTTGTTTCTACAGATCCAGCACGAGGCAGGAGTATAGCTGCAGTAGGCTGTCTGTCTCACTAGTTAATCTGACGCCTGTGTTGTTGATGTCTTGTTTTAACAGATCCAGCATGAGGCAGGAGTATAGCTGCAGTAGGCTGTCTGTCTCACTAGTTAATCTGACGCCTGTGTTGTTGATGTCTTGTTTCTACAGATCCAGCACGAGGCAGGAGTATAGCTGCAGTAGGCTGTCTGTCTCACTAGTTAATCTGACGCCTGTGTTGTTGATGTCTTGTTTTAACAGATCCAGCATGAGGCAGGAGTATAGCTGCAGTAGGCTGTCTGTCTCACTAGTTAATCTGACGCCTGTGTTGTTGATGTCTTGTTTCTACAGATCCAGCATGAGGCAGGAGTATAGCTGCAGTAGGCTGTCTGTCTCACTAGTTAATCTGACGCCTGTGTTGTTGATGTCTTGTTTCTACAGATCCAGCATGAGGCAGGAGTATAGCTGCAGTAGGCTGTCTGTCTCACTAGTTAATCTGACGCCTGTGTTGTTGATGTCTTGTTTCAACAGATCCAGCATGAGGCAGGAGTATAGCTGCAGTAGGCTGTCTGTCTCACTAGTTAATCTGACGCCTGTGTTGTTGATGTCTTGTTTCTACAGATCCAGCATGAGGCAGGTATAGCTGCAGTAGGCTGTCTGTCTCACTAGTTAATCTGACGCCTGTGTTGTTGATGTCTTGTTTCTACAGATCCAGCATGAGGCAGGAGTATAGCTGCAGTAGGCTGTCTGTCTCACTAGTTAATCTGACGCCTGTGTTGTTGATGTCTTGTTTCAACAGATCCAGCATGAGGCAGGAGTATAGCTGCAGTAGGCTGTCTGTCTCACTAGTTAATCTGACGCCTGTGTTGTTGATGTCTTGTTTCTACAGATCCAGCATGAGGCAGGAGTATAGCTGCAGTAGGCTGTCTGTCTCACTAGTTAATCTGACGCCTGTGTTGTTGATGTCTTGTTTCAACAGATCCAGCATGAGGCAGGAGTATAGCTGCAGTAGGCTGTCTGTCTCACTAGTTAATCTGACGCCTGTGTTGTTGATGTCTTGTTTCAACAGATCCAGCATGAGGCAGGAGTATAGCTGCAGTAGGCTGTCTGTCTCACTAGTTAATCTGACGCCTGTGTTGTTGATGTCTTGTTTCTACAGATCCAGCAGGAGTATAGCTGCAGTAGGCTGTCTGTCTCACTAGTTAATCTGACGCCTGTGTTGTTGATGTCTTGTTTCTACAGATCCAGCACGAGGCAGGAGTATAGCTGCAGTAGGCTGTCTGTCTCACTAGTTAATCTGACGCCTGTGTTGTTGATGTCTTGTTTCAACAGATCCAGCATGAGGCAGGAGTATAGCTGCAGTAGGCTGTCTGTCTCACTAGTTAATCTGACGCCTGTGTTGTTGATGTCTTGTTTCTACAGATCCAGCATGAGGCAGGAGTATAGCTGCAGTAGGCTGTCTGTCTCACTAGTTAATCTGACGCCTGTGTTGTTGATGTCTTGTTTCTACAGATCCAGCATGAGGCAGGAGTATAGCTGCAGTAGGCTGTCTGTCTCACTAGTTAATCTGACGCCTGTGTTGTTGATGTCTTGTTTCTACAGATCCAGCATGAGGCAGGAGTATAGCTGCAGTAGGCTGTCTGTCTCATTAGCTAATCTGACGCCTGTGTTGGCCTCTACATGAACACACGAGTACAATGGCAAGAACAAGTATGTGAACCCTTTGGAATTACCTGGATTTCTGCATAAATTGGTCATCAAATTTCATCTGATCATCTAAGTCACAAGAATAGACTAACACAGTATGTTTAAACTAATAACACACTAATTATTATATTTTTCTTGTCTATATTGGATATATTGTTTAAACATTCACAGTGTAGGTTGGAAAAAGTATTTGAACCCCTCGGCTGACTTCTCCAAAAGCTAATTGGAGACGGGAGTCAGCTAACCTGGAGTCCAATCAATGAGACGAGATTGGAGATATTGGTTAGAGCTGCCTTGACCTATAAAAAAACACTCACAAATTTGAGTTTGCTATTCACAAGAAGCATTGCCTGATGTGAAATATGCCTCGAACAAAAGAGATCTCAGAAGACCTGATTAAGAATTGTTGACTTGCATAAAGCTGGAAAGGGTTACAAAGTATCTCTAAAAGCCTCGATGTTCATCAGTCCACTGTAAAACAAATAGTCTATAAATGGAGAGAGTTCAGCAGTGTTGCTCCTCTCTCTAGGACTGGCCGTCCTGCAGAGATGACTGCAAGCGCACAGCGTAGAATGCTCAATGAGGTTAAGAAGAATCCTAGAGTGTCAGCTACAGACTTACAGAAATCTCTGGAACATGCTAACATCTCTGTTGACGAGTCTACGATACGTAAAACATTAAACAAGAACGGTGTTCATGGGAGGACACCACGGAAGCAGCCACTGCTGTCCAAAAAAAACATTTCTGCACGTCTGAAGATTGCAAAAGAGCACCTGGATGTTCCACAGCTCTACTGGCAAAATATTATGTGGACAGATTATTTGGAAGGAACACTATGTGTGGAGAAAAAAAGGCACAGCACACCAACATCAAAACCTCATCCCAACTGTAAAGTATAGTGGAGGGAGCATCATGGTTTGGGGCTGCTTTGCTGCCTCAGGGACTGGACAGCTTGCTATCATTGGTGGAAAAATGAAGTCCCATGTTTATCAAGACATTTTGCTGGAGAATGTAAGGCTATCTGTCCGCTAACTATAACTCAACAGAAGTTGGGTGATGCAACAGGACAACGACCCAAAACACAGAAGTAAATCAACAACAGAATGGCTCCAAGAGAAGAAAATACACCTTCTAGAGTGTCCTGACCTCAACCCGATTGAGATGCTGTGGCATGACCTCAAGAGAGCGGTTCACACCAGACATCACAAGAACATTGCTAAACTGAAACAGTTTTGTAAAGAGGAATGGTCCAAAATTCCTCCTGACCGTTGTGCAGGTCTGATCCGCAGCTACAGAAAACGTTTGGTTGAGGTTATTGCTTCCAAAGGAAGTTATTAAATCCAGGGGTTCACATACTTTTCCCACCCTGCACTGTGAATGTTTACACTGTGTGTTCAATAAAGACATGAAAACATATAATTGTTTGTGTGTTATTAGTTTAAGCAGACTGTGTTTGTCTATTGTTGTGACTTAGATGAAGATCAGATACAATTTTATGACAAATGTATGCAGGAATCCAGGTAATTCCAAAGGGTTCACATACTTTTTTCTTGCCCCTGTAGGAGGTTGTTTATATCTGTATCGGTCTCTCCCTTTAAAGGCCGAGTAGTAGGTTCAGGCTGTCTGTCTGTCTCACTTGCTAATCTAATGTCTGTATCGGTCTCTCCCTTTAAAGGCAGAGTAGTAGGTTCAGGCTGTCTGTCTGTCTCACTGGCTAATCTAATGTCTGTATCGGTCTCTCCCTTTAAAGGCAGAGTAGTAGGTTCAGGCAGTCTGTCTGTCTCACTGGCTAATCTAATGTCTGTATCGGTCTCTCCCTTTAAAGGCAGAGTAGTAGGTTCAGGCTGTCTGTCTGTCTCACTTGCTAATCTAATGTCTGCATTGGTCTTTTAGTGGGAGAAGGGCAGCGAGCAGTAACTAACGATGCTAGCTAATGTAACATCTCTATTGTTTCTCTAACAGAGCGAGCAGGACGAGAACATCATCTCTGTCTGTCTTACTAGCTGATGTCCTGACCTAATAATAATATTACAAGCTATAAAATAAATATAATGTCTGTATCGGTCTCTACTCTCTCCAGAGCGAGCAGGACGATAACATGCTGGCCATGGCTGGAGACGACGTGGACGTACCCGAGGAGCTGCTCAAGATGGTGGACGAGGATGCCACGGAGGAGGAGGACAAGGACTCCATCTTGGGTGGCATTCAGAACCTCCAGAACATGGACATGGACCAGCTCAAGGAGAAGGCCTCGGCCACCGTGACGGAGATGAAAGCCAAGGCAGAGGAGAAATGCTCTGTCATGTAAAATAAAATAAAATGGAAGATTTCACTTCACGAACAGCTGGTCCCAATTCTAGCCCGATTCCATCCCTTGGCCCTAACCCTTCAATGTTTGCAGATCTGAAGGTGGAAAAATATGGTGGAAGCTGTACCACAACACTGCCTATACTTATTAAGACCATTAGACATGCTAACATAGAGGTGTAAGGGAACAAGGGGGAGGGAAAGGGAGTGATTTAGGACCGACTGTAAACAAACCGATCCTATAACGGTCTCCACTCTCCACCGAGCAGACCTGGGTTTACAATAAGTATCTGAGCTATTTTAAAGCTCCTATACTCAACTGGTGGACCACATCTATTTATTGTTTAAAAAATGGAACTCGATCGGGCTTCGACCCCTGGTATCATTTAAACACACATAAGACGTGTAGAATTGCAACAAAATTCTCTGTCCCATGTGAAATGTGTAGAATTGCAGGGAATTAGCTTTGAAACAGCAACAAAATTCTCTGTCCCATGTTAAATGTGTAGAACTGCAGGAACTTAGCTTTAAAAATGCAACATTTTCTCTCCGCCAACAAGAGGGGTGTGAACAGTTTGGGGTCCAATTGGGTTGTGAGGTAGGGTTTGTTACTATGCCGATAAATGACATTATCCATCTGGACCTTAGCCACATAGGAAATTTGTTTGACCGGACCTTCTCAACTAGTACTTGAGTACCCCTGTTTTAACGTCTCCTTTGAGTGTTTTGATTGAGCCTGTCTGGGGAGTGCCAGATGGACGGGCCGAGTTGGTTTGCACTTTTGGTACCATTCCATTGGCTCCATAATTGCGCCAGGTAAGCTCAATCAAGCTCAGCTGAAAGAAAACAGATACTATTTGAACCCAGGTCTAAGAGAGTCCTCTATCTCCCCCTATCAATGATCAAAGCTGTGAAATCTGCTTGGCGACATCCAATGGTAGCAGGTCTTTCGCTGAAATTGAAGTTAATTTCCAAAACAAACTTCTTGTGTGAATCGGTTTATGTTTTGAAGTCTCCCTGTAATTTGCTGTTTGTTTAACTTGTAAAAGTACGTATTTTTTGTATGTGTGTGAATGAATGCTGTTTTAGATTGTTTCTCCCCAATGTGTGTTATTCTCCATGTTTCATCTGTTAATTAGGAAATGATGGCACTCATGATGGCCACTTCTTTTACACTTTTTGCAACTGACAATATTTTGGACAGTTGCAAAATGCATTCTGTTGCATATCCTCCTCCACACACACAATAGTAAATCTTTGACAATCACCTCTATCAATGTTTATCCAAAACAACAAGCATAAAACACGCCTGTAAGAAATAAATCCTTGCAGTTTTGCACAATCCATCATTTAAATAAAAATATATAGTCTTTATTCCATAATTAAACAAACTGTACATTAACATTGACTGACACACTGGAGTACTAATGTTAAGGATATTGGATTACTCTAAAATATATGTATATTAAATGTAAAGTTATGTTGTGCTGTTAGAATTATACATGTTCATGCAGAAGCCAATGACAAATAAAACGACTGACTTGTATAAAATGGCTGACTATTTGACATTATTTCTCTTATAGCTGTTCACAGATCCAAAGCCTTCTATTTACAAATACATATATTCCTCAAGGGTGATATAACAGACAGAAATCGAAAGAAACTCTAGATTAGATTTTAAATATGTGAATTAGACTAGCACACTATCAGAGGCTGAATAAAGGAATGGGTTTTCAATTAATTTGAGATTATTTAGCAACTGTTGTTAGGGTAGGTTAGGTCGGGTGAAGAATCCCTCCATGTTGTGAGTTTCACGTGAGTTCAATGTTCAGAATGCCTTGGATTCAGAATGCTTTGGATTCAGAATGCCTAGGATTCAGAATGCCTCGGATTCAGAATGCCTCGGATTCAGAATGCCTTGGATTCAGAATGCCTTGGATACAGAATGCTTCGGATTCAGAATGCCTTGGATTAAGAATGCCTTGGATTCAGAATTCCTTGGATTCAGAATGCCTTGGATTCAGAATGCCTTGGGTTGGGAATGTTCTGGTAAAACATTAGCAGTTAATAGGATGAAGGTTGCCGAGAAGGTTGTCCCACCTCATCAGGTTAACAGCTTATGTCAGACTCTCAAATTATTTGGATTATTTGTCTAGAAAACTAGACAAGACAAGTTGCGTTCAAGTTTCCACAGAAGGTTAGAGTTATATAGGGGGAATGGAAGACATATTTTCTGTATCTTGATGAAATCATATAGCCAGTATTTTATTTTAGAAACCCACACATCACATATTCCTCATTAGAGTAGTTGGAACCTCCTCAAAGGTGTGAGAATAGATCATCACATACGTTTTACTAGTGTGAGCCAGCTAGATGACTGCTTTTCAACAGACAGAGCAATGTCAAAGCCAAAGGCACAACAATGTCAAAGCCAAAGGCACAACAATGTCAAAGCCAAAGGCACAACAATGTCAAAGCCAAAGGCACAACAATGTCAAAGCCAAAGGCACAACAATGTCAAAGCCAAAGGCACAACAATGTCAAAGCCAAAGGCACAACAATGTCAAAGCCAAAGGCACAACAATGTCAAAGCCAAAGGTACAATAACAGCAAATAAAAACTGTTCTATATAATATCCAGCAAATAAAAACTGTTCTATATAATATCCAGCTATCAAATTGCTCATACGGTTGTCAAGGCCAAGGATCAATAGACTCATTGAGGATTTTTAAAATTAAATTTAAATGCTTGACATTCATTTACTAAATGGACATGAACAGTTTTGCCCCCCCCACCCAGCCCTGGATATTGTAATTAATATTGTGAACTACAAATATGGTAATGACTCAAGAGTCCAATAACCCTTTTATATCCAATATGCATCCCCTAATTGTAACTAAAACATATATTTAAGTTACAAGCCTGTGTTGTAAATGACAAGCTACAGTATATCGTGACGGAAAGTTCCCAGCACACTAGATCCATCTCTCCTTGTGCAGTGCTTACCGGACTCTTTAGCAAACAGAGGATAATGTTACCTTCTGCAATTAGGAAAAGCTAAATAGTTTTAAGGGTTTTACCTCTTTAGAGAAAGAAAAAAACAAATCCCCTTAATCAGCATGTGGGCCGGGGATTACCAAACTGCTGTCAATCTTTGTTTAGTGTTAATTACACAAATCCCCCACAATATTGAGGAAGTTAAGACATTTTATTTGCACCTCAATGGCAGGCCCACTGGGCCACTGGGCTAAACTAAGGTCTGTATGGTTAACCTCTCACATAATAAGGTTATATACTGTATAGGCCTAAAGATGTAACGATGTAACTACGGTGTGAACTATGACCTCTCAAGTGGTTAGTTAATGGAGCAGAAACTGTCGTGGCTTTCTTGTTCACAGATAATAGGCTACAACCGGCTTACACAGGCCACTCAACTCATTCAACACATTCAACCCAACTTGAAATATGTCCAATTATCAAGATAACTGGCTGTAGCCTAACATGGATAACACTTATAGCTGTTGCTAATCACATATTATATTATTGTGTGTTTTGGTTGCCAGGTTTATCAACTAATTTAATAGAATAAAAAAAAGAGCATTCATTCAATAAAATAACTGGACAATTGAGCAAACGCATGTATTTATTTCTTATTTATTTATGTATTTAACTAAATAAGAAAATTACATAAAACAACTAGGCCTATTTTCAAGTTTAAAAAAAAAAGGACAACGTTTATTTTATTGAACATTAAAGTATTGGGAGGTGGACGTGTAGACTTCCTCTCTGAGAAAACATGTAATACGCCGATAGGCCTATCGATAACTATTTAACTATTTCAACTCTTTTATATGTAGGTCCTAGGCCTGTTCATTAAACAAAAGAGCACATGACTTGTCTTTTTTGCAATAATATCATTATCTCCTAAATGTGTGATTTGGTCACTTGTTTTGATAATAATCTATTCACCCTTTGATTAAGACACCAGTCAAACATTAATCTGACATCTTGTAATCCTACGTCCTGACTGAACATCTTGTAATTATGATTTTGTTCTCTGACTACCTTAAGCCATAATCTCTTACCCAACCTGCTCCTTTTACAGGCCATCATGAGCATGGTCTGTATGACACCCTATCCCCGGCCTACATAGTTCTTTACTTTTGAACAGAGCTCTTTGGGCCAATGGCCAAAAGTAGTGCACCATATAAGGGAATAAGGAAAAGGGTGGTATTTGGGACACAAACCATGACATCTGGAGATATGGTTTTAAGATTTATGTAAGGCGGTTTATAAACCAACTGACTGACAGGCAGGCAGGCAGGGCAGAAGACTTGTCTTGGGGAGGGGTTAGTGGCCTAGCTCAGCATTGGTGCATTGGTTCAATGGGGACAATGTAGTTACCCCTAAACCCATGGCTGGGGAAAATCGAACCTGACAACCCCCCTTTTACGTGTCTTGGTGGGGAGGTGGGGGCTGTCACATGGGCGGAGTGAAGGGGGTCTTACCATAAGGAGTACTTTATAAACCCCAGAAGATACAGCCTCCTCTATGAGACAAGACCACTACTGGATTGTCAGCTAGTAGGCTAACAGGTGCCTCTACTACTCAGATGCGACGGATGCTTACTAACGCAGATTTTTTTTCAATTCGATTTTAGATTTTTATTTCAACAAAACAACCGGAATTGTTGTTTCAATCTATTTAACATTTAGTGTTTCATTCTATAAAAACATTTTGCTATTAATTCTGAACACTTAAAACTTTGTTTTAAAAGTACATGTCTCTTGAGTTTAGGCTACATTTGTTAATCAGTGTCATTTCAATTTAGTTTGAGATTATTATTTGTTCATCAAATGTGGCTACTTGGTTCAACTCCTGAAGTCATGGAAGAGCGCCTGTCACCTTCTGCGTGTTTCGTCCGGAACCCCGGCAATAACCATAACACCGCAGCAGCGAGGGTTCACAGTATTGAAGCAATATTGGGATTTAAAGACGAAAACATATATAATCAATCTGTCTCATACAATGGATCATCCGGGAAACTCGCCGAGCGGAGAGGGAACGGAATTATGTCATCCCTGAAGGAAGAACACAACACGGAACGTTTTGACAGTAAGTGACACTGCAATGTGTATTAACCTAGAGGCCTTGTTAAAAAGGTTATTCAAAATGGTTCAATCTTGATTGATTCAAAATGTTATTTTTCACACCAGTAGGCTATTTATTCCATGTTTATAAATATGTGCCAGTAGTTCTTTTGAATCAAAGAGTAAAAAGTCACATATAAAGGCAAATACACTTTTAGAAGTTCATATATTGATCTAGCCTATAATGTGTTTTTAGGTGTCTGCTGCAGCAGTTCGGGGGCCTCTGTTAGTCCTGATTTACCTGACGGGGAGGATAAACTGTCCGATGATGATAACCCAAAGAAAAAGCACCGGCGCAACAGGACTACGTTCACAACCTTTCAGCTGCATGAGCTGGAGAGAGCGTTCGAGAAGTCGCACTATCCTGACGTCTACAGCAGAGAGGAGCTCGCGATGAAAGTGAATCTTCCGGAGGTTCGAGTGCAGGTAATATAGATATGAGCCAACTTGACAGACTCGTTACAGTGGTAATGATGTTCGATTCTGTCTTTAAAAGAAAACAGAAAGTTAGATTTTATTACGGGGCTCAACTGAATTTCCAATATTTCACAATACCTTTCTCTTATTTGTGGGACATTAATTTATGATTCTCAAATAATATTTTTTTGAATCCGTGGCTCATGAAAGAAGCATTAATTGCCTGGACTTTGAATAGTCAGCTTTTTACAATTAGGCCTGTACAACAATAATGTCAGTATTATGCATAATTCCTCAAGTCAAAGTCCCACTTCAGTTTATTAACTTGTAGGTAATGTACTTAGTCAACTGTCACATATTAGTAAGTATAGGCTACTTGGATATTAACCGCTGGATATTTGATGATGATAGACCGTTAATTATTATTTTAAACGTTTGTATTTGAAACTAGCATCACATAGGATGTTATCAATTGAAAATGTATTCAATTGGTCTAATATAACTCGTTAAATTATGTAAAAATGTGTTAATTTATCTTAAAACGTCTCATTTAGTTTAGGTCCTATATACTTTTTAAAATAGGCAAAATTACGCCATATAGATGTTCTCTTATTAAGCATTTCACTATCATCGCGAATTCTCAATTTATTTAAAACATGTAGCCATCAATATATATATATTAGGTCTATATTTGTTAATATTTTCAGTTAGTCATATCAAGCAATTCAATTTAAAATGATTCAACATTATTTTGATTATGAACGCGATTTTTTCTCTCGATAAAATGTCCAATATGTATTAATGACATGACAATAACTCATTTATTACACCAAGGAGGACACTCAACATTAATATTCAATATGTTTTCCCATTATAGATATTAAATGCAAATAAACTCTTTCTCAAATAGCCGAACAAAGTTTTACTTCATGTTTGGAGAATTAGGCAATTGAGTTTATTTGATTTGACACAGGAATTTTTTTTGGAAGATGACAAGTTTTGACAAAGGGTCAATCTCAGTAGATAAGCTCCCTGATTGACTGATTTTCTTTCATCTTTCCTACAGCTGTGTTATCATTGATAGGGTTAAATGTAGGCTATTTCAATATTGTCATGATTTGTTCAAAATGGCCCTGAAATCCTGTTTTAGCATGAAATCATCCTTTCCCGTTCTCATAATATTGAACTTCAGAATGTTCCAGAATGACTGATCAGAATGTTGTGTGGTTCCAGAATGACTGATCAGAATGTTGTGTGGTTCCAGAATGACTGATCAGAATTTTGTGTGGTTCCAGAATGTCTAATCAGAATGTTGTGTGGTTCCAGAATAACTGATCATAATGTGTGAGTTCTAGAAGATCTAATTTTGAATTTAGTAATGATCCAGAATGTCTAATCAGAATGTTGTGATGCTTCCATCTCAGGTGTGGTTCCAGAACCGTCGGGCCAAGTGGCGTCGCCAGGAGAAGCTGGAGGTGAGTTCCATTAAGCTCCAGGACACCTCCTCTCTCCTGTCCTTCAGCCGCTCCCCTTCCCAGTCCTTGGGCTCCGGACTGCAGCTGGAGCCATGGCTCAGCACTGCCATCACCTCCACCCCACTGCAGTCCCTACCCGGCTTCATTACCAGCTCCTCTCAGGGCCTCCCAGGACCCTCCAGCTACTCCCCTCCAGCCTTCCTCAACTCCCCCAGTTTTGGACACCATAACCTGCCTCACATTGGTTCTACGCGCCCTCTTCCTCCACCCCCATACCAGTGCGCCGTGGCTGGGTACATGGACAAGTTAGCCATGGAAGAGACGGATCCTCGTAATTCTAGTATTGCGTCTCTGAGAATGAAGGCTAAGGAGCATATTCAGTCTATTGGGAAGACATGGTGAGGATGGATGGATGCTGTCTGCGTCCCTCTGACTGGGGCCAACACTTTAAAGACTACTACTTCATGCAGTGCTGCTTCTCTAGTCTGTGGACATGGAAGTTCACTGTGCTAGAGGACTCCACGAGATTATTGTTTCTTCTTCAGTGGTTTACATCATCGTCCCAGTCAGTGTTTTTTTGTGAATTCTCAGTATTGGAGGAGGAACAACCATGTCTAATTTCAGATGTTCACATTTTATAATGAACTTTAACTGTCAGTGTTATGCTTGGATTCACCAAGATCCATCCAGTCTGCTTTTAATGAAGAATGAAGGACGCCATTGAGGAGAAAGTAGAAAATTGAAATGTTTGTCTATGTTGCTCGCAACCTGCTTTCCTTGTCATAATTCCCATCCCTATTTGAACAATTCTCTTCTGTTATTCTGCTAAGACAATCCCATCCCAGGATCAATGTATGTATTGTTGTTTACCAACCCTTATTTAGGTACCTTTCTTTCAGTATTTTTCCATTTTGTGCTGCTGACTTTACAAACGAACAAATGTCAATTTGCTGTAATTAGTTTCTCTCTGTGCGTGAATGATATTATGGAAATAAACCTGTATATTTACATCAACCCTCCAGGCTGACAATGTGCAAACTCATCCTTCTTTCATTAATTGTCAAGCCTGAAAAGCCATATTTAAGCAATAAGACCTGGGTAGGTGTGTTATATGGCCAATATACCACTGCTAAGGGCCGTGGTATATTATCAGTATATCACAAAGATAATATACAATATAACTCCTGTCTTTTCAAAGAGGTTTGTTTTTACTCAATACTTTCACTTTTTAGAAAACAGGTGGTTCTATACTGCAAATTGAAATCACAAATCACAGAGCAGAACACGTGAATGTGGTGTCTGGTTCCCTCCAGTGGACATTAGTCTTATGACGGGTGGGAAGTGAGCTGGCAATCAAAGAATCTATGGCTATCAAATCCTAGATGCCATCGCCTGCTGTTGTACACTTGAGCAAGGCACTTAACCCCCCACAACAACAGGTGTCCAGAGTGGCAGCCCCCTTGACCTCTCTAAAAACACCTGTGTATGTGTGTCTTTCTGAAGGGTTGCGTTAAAAGAAGAAGTTAAATTTCATTTGGACCTTGTGTGCAATTGGTCAATAAAGTCATGTGAATCTTTAGCGGCAAGCCAATACAATTGAAACTCACCAAGTCAGCTCTTAAGACTCAACTTCCACTTGAGTCAAATGTATACTTTTAATTTCCCATCACAATCAACGCATGACCAAGTGAAAATTCTACTTCCGGAGCCTTCCGAAAGTATTCAACCCCCTTGACTTTTTCCACATTTTGTTGTGTTACATCCTGACAATTTGTGTCACTAATCTTCACACAATATCCCATGATGTCAAAGTAGATTTAAAAAAAATTAAAAATAAAAACCTGAAATGTCTTGAGTCAATAAGTATTCAACCACTGTTATGACAAGCCTAAATATGTTCAGGAGTAAAAATGTGCTTAACAAATCACATAATAAGTTGCATGGACTCACTTTCTATGCAATAATAGTGGTTAACATTATTTTTTTATGAGTACCCCATCTCTGCACCCCACACATACAATTATCTGTAAAGTCCCTTAGTCGAGCACTGAATTTCAAGCACATATTCGACCACAAAGACCAGGGAAGTTTTCCAATGCCTGGCAAAGAAGGACACTGATTGGAAGATGGGTAAAAAAAAAAAAGAGAGACAAAAACACTGAATATCCTTTTGAGCATGGTGAAGTTATTAATTAGGCTATGGATCAATGCACCCTGTCACTACAAAGATACAGGAGTCCTTCCTAACTCAGTTTCCGGAGAGGAAGGAACCACTCAGGCTTTTCACTATGATGCCAAAGCAGTTACAGAGTTCAATGCCTGTGATAGGAGATAACTGAGGATGGATAAACAACGTTGTAGTTACTCGACAATACTAACCTAAATGACAGAGTGAAAAGAAGGAAGCCTGTATAGAATTAAAAAAAACATTCCAAAACATGCATCCTGTTTGCAACAAGGCACTAAAGTAATACTGCAAAAAAACGTGGCAAAGAAATGAACTTTTTGTCTTGAATACAAAATGTTATGTTTGGGGCAAATCCAATACTGTGATATTAGTGTTAGTACGAAGTGGGACCCATGAGCAGAGAAACACAGCAGGCAGAGGTACGTGTAAATCCAGAATATTTACGGAAGATCTTCATAGCAAGAACACTGAACAAAACATGAGACCTGAGAAACTGACCCAGTCCACAGAGGAACCTAAATAGTCATCCATCAGGTGATCCCAATAGACCAATGAGGGTCACCTGGATACCAGATGTAACCCAAGGGTACTCTCCAGTGGCAACCTCAAGGTAGTACACTCACGGGAGAAAACCTGACCTGTGGTACACATGACTGAGTACCACTCTCCATATTTTCAAGCATGGTGGTGGCTGCATCATGTTATTGGTATGCTTGTCATCGATGAGGAGCAGGGAGTTTTTAAAAAATGAAAACAAACGGAATAGAGCTAAGCATAGGCAAAATCCTGGAGGGAAACCTGGTTCAGTCTGCTTTCCAACAGACACTGGAAGACTAAGTCACCTTTCAGCAGGACAATAACCTAAAACACAAGGACAAATCTACACTGGAGTTGCTCAGCAAGACAACAGTGAATGTTCCCGTGTGGCCTTGTTACAGTTTTGACTTAAATTGGCTTGAAAATCTATGGCAAGACTTGAAAATGTCTGTCTGGCAATGATCAACAACAAACTGGACAGAGCTTGAAGAATTGAAAAAAGAATGATCAGCAAATATTGTACAATCCAGGTGGTCTTAGCGACTTACCCCAAAAGACTCATTGCTGGATTCGCTGCCAAAGGTGATTCTAGCATGTATTGACTCAGGGGGTTGAATATTTGTATTTTTCATTAACTTTTTGTTAGAATTTTTCTTCCACTTTGGCATAACAGAGTATTTTGTGTATATATTTGTTTTTTATGACAATTACATCAATTTTAATTCAACTTTGTAATGCAATAAAATGTTTTATTGAGTTACAAAGTGTAACTAGAAATTAGATTTCACTACTAAAAGAATGCAGCAGTCCTTTAATTAGTCATTTCCTCCACATTTAGGACAGTAAACATTAT